>NC_051220.1:17500-30000 GCF_015220715.1 Pygocentrus nattereri | reverse complement strand
GCAAAATTACTACAGCCACTGCTTCAGAACTGAAATGCCACAAAGTTGCAATTACAAAACTCTGCGGCTTTTAGTTGGAGACAATGGTTACAGGAAGTGGATGAACAACGCGTGCACAGTCAGAGCGAAGTCGAGCTGAAGTGCCGCATGAAACGGTCGTCAATGGAGTGAACTGTTCAGACAGTTTAGCCAGCTGTAGTTAGTGACATGGCTAACTAACTAACACTGAGGCTGGTTCACCTTATTTTGCAGCATTATTGCAGACAGTGGTCTGAAATATGAACAGACTGGGTCAAAAGGAGCTGTTTGGGGGATGTGGGGTTCTTGCCTGCCACCACTACTGAAAAGAAAATCTAGAGGAAACACTGATTAAGCACTAAAAGAGAAGACTTATCTTTGCAGTGGGACGCTGCATAAAGTATTAAATGAAGATGCCAACAACTGCAGCACACAGATTCAGACAATCTTTGTACAATGGTTAGAAGACTTGATTTGTGTGAATTTGTGGCCTGGCATACATTTGAATATGAGCATCCTTAACAAAAACATGAAAGTTTTGGTAGATTTAACAAGGGGTTTCTCTCATCTGCCCACCAAACAAGTGGCTCCCTGCATGTAAAATGTTTTGGATGTATTGAAAAGCACTATGGAAACACTATGCGAGTGGCATCCATCTCATTCAGTCTGCTTGGCTCCTACCCAACTCACTTGAAACCAATTACAATCAACCTTGTATTTGCAGAAGACCACGCCCAGCAGACCCAGCACATCCCACTGACCGAGTTTAACACTGTCAAAATTGTCGAAATACTAGGCTGCCTAGAGGTTTTGGGTGTTGGGACACTGCCGTGACCATCCAATACTAGTACCTGATCTCACTAATGCTCGTGTGGCTGAATGCAATCAAACCTTCACAGGTTTTTAAGTGTCAGCAATAACTGAACTGTAAATAAATTGAAACAACTAAGCAAAAGTGCAGTTAAAATTAAAAGTTTAAAGTTCAACTTAGTGTGTATATCTAAAATACATATGGGATTAAAATAAGTACAACAGACATCTTAAGTCATTTAATAATGAGCAAAAGGGATAAAAAGGGGGACAAAAGTTTTATAAAAGAGACGACCCCCCCCCCCACCCCCCTTTTTAAATTTATTCAATTTTTTTTATGGGGGTGGATTCTCCTTGTATTCTAGGCCCAAAGTGTTTGTGCACAGCACTCTAACACATTACTGGTCTTCTACTGCCATTCATCAAAGCCTGAGGCGCTGATGCTAAGGCATGGTTTGTGTACATGGCCAAAAGGAAAAAAAGGCACTTGTCTCTCTCAGCAATCAGCAAAACCGCCAGCTTCACATTCGCTGTATCTCTACAAAAGATCAGTAAGAGACCACAGTCAATACCAATGACGTATTATCACAGAATTCCTCGCTGCAAAGCGAAGAGAGACGTCTGAAACCAACGTTAGTGACCGCCATCTGGTTTTGCATGTTGGTTGCATTGGCTCTTAAATCTTGGCCGGATGATCTACAGTGCGTGACCTAGATTAACTATAAAAGCCTAAACTTAAAAAAATGAAACCAAGAAAAAGGATCTCACTTCAGTGGTGTTGTTTTGATCAGCTGAAGTCTTAAACTGCAAACATTAAAGCACTGTGTGTTTATAGTCTTGGACAAAACAGAAAAAACTGATCTCAAACACTGTGACGCCGATTTGACGCTTGGACACTGAACTGACACTGAAACTAAGAACCGTAAATTTAGACTGTGATGTCACCTTCAAACACATCCTACCCTCCTGCTCCGCCCTTCATGAGGCTGAGCAACAACAGAGGAATGAAGAGGGAGGAAGGTGAAACGAAACAGGAAGTAGAAAGACTTCTGAACAATGTAGCTGTACTCCCACCCAGACCTCGTGGCCGTGTGGGCAGAGGGAGCTGGGGGTCAGATACACTGATCCCAGAACAACGCCTGACGCTGACACTACGGCCATATTACAGACATTAGTGATTACTTGAACACAAATAAGTACAACTGCTGGGAAAGGTTTTAAATCTTTGCGTTGATCCCATTTTCAGCATTTCTTCAGTTTGTTCTGAGACTAACAGGACTAGTTAGTCTAGTCAGAGCTACATAAAGTTAGTCCGACACTGTAATTATTTGTCAGCAACATGATGACACTCAACCCTCATCACTGAAGACAGGTTATAATGGCATCAGAGCAGAAGTTATACAGCTATCCATTTAACCGCTGCTCTGTTCTTTACACTGCGGCTCCCAGGTTTGAACCTGGAAGACCAACATTGAGCCCAGGAGATTTTTGCTCCAATCCATGTGACTCATGTCAAGGAAATCAACAAACTGCAAGACTCTGACCATCCAAGAGAGAATTTGTTCACCTTTGTCTTACAGTTAGCAGGACAATTCCAACCATTTTTCTCATTTTCTGCATAATTCAATGGTTAAGATGAGAAAACAACTAGGAATTCTGCTAATGATTCACTACAAGACCTCAGGAAGACTCTGCCCCTCTCCCTCCCCTTCCCCCCCTACCCTTTCTCTCCCTCCCCTTCCCCCCCTACCCTTTCTCTCCCTCCCCTTCCCCCCCTACCCTTTCTCTCCCTCCCCTTCCCCCCCTACCCTTTCTCTCCCTCCCCTTCCCCCCCTCCCCTTTCTCTCCCTCCCCTTCCCCCCCTACCCTTTCTCTCCCTCCCCTTCCCCCCCTACCCTTTCTCTCCCTCCCCTTTAGTACAACATCACCTACTGGCCTGTCAACTACATAACCGCTGCCCACGCGAACCCTCATCATCCCTACATAAAAGAAGTGTTCACTGTTGTTGGAAAGGGTTCCTACAGGATGACTTGCTGTGTGCAGGTCCATCACTGTCGGGACATTTTAGATGATGTTTGTGATATTTAATTGCTCACCCTTAGGAATCCACCCCAAAGCACTTACTGATGCAAAAAGATCCCCCTACCTTCAACATACATCATCAGAAGGGGGGTTAGTCTAGTCTTCAAGCTAGAACATCTCACTCTGGGTAGTACTGTGGCCCCACTGTAGAGGGTGGGAGACCATGTTTACAACAGGTGTGAATTTCTGAATCTGGCCAGAATATCAGACTTGTACTCAAGTAGTGTTTTAATGAATGACTTCAACCTATATTTATGTAAATTTCTGACACAGTGGCATTCTTTTCCATCGCTGTAGGAAGAACCGAAAACCAAAAGAACCCTGTGGCTTCCAAAACGTGAAGTAAAGCCTTATCATGCAAAAGACCATGAGAGAAATAAAATCAAAACGTCTGGTGTGGAAACAACTAGTAATGGCAGGTTTACGTGCTGCGTTAGTAATAAAGCATCTCAGCTCATGAAACAGTGTCATAACTAACTAGGCCTGACAGAAAAACCTGTATAACCTGGTGCTACAAGTACAAAGAAGAGGAGAAAGGGAACCTGTATTCAGCAGCTATTACGTGCATATCATCCATTTTGCAATTTAGAATATACACGGATCAACATATGTACTCTCTGTCTTTATTATGAGGCCTCTAAAACGCAGACCTGAGGATAATAGAACTTTAAGGCCTATATATCACAACCTGGTCTGTTCTAAAGCTGATAAAATAATGTGTGAAGTGATTTTCAAAAAAAGTAATTTCCTACCTTATTACACCGACTACTGCAGAAGTCCCAGCCGTTCTACCGCACGGTGTAGCAGGTAAACACACAGGAACAAGGCCGAGAACCAAACAGCCCCTGCGGCTCTCTCTGCGCTCCGGCGGAGCCCGGACTAGTTTAATAAGCAGGACACGAGCGTGAACAGCAAGTCCAACTCGGAATAAAACTCCCCGCTAGCCCGATAAACAGCACGGGGTCACTGCAGCCGGTCATCGCCGAATCACCGCGTCTGTGTTTATTACACAGCGCGCTTCCTGAAAATGACAGGAACGGTTTCAGCGACAGGACACAAACCGGTCACATCAGCGCTCCGCCACCAGCCCGACAGACCGGTTCACAGCTCCGCCACCAGCCCGACAGACCGGTTCACAGCTCGCCCAGCCGGTTCGGCTGAAGCGACTGGGAAGAGTCCTAAAAACTCTGAACTGCTTCTGGACAAACCTCGACACAAGCTACATCGGCATGAAGGCCTGGCGGCCACTGTACTGCAGCTTAAACGGCCTGGCTTCACATTTTTGCCCCACTGGCTTCTTGTCGAAATTTCCGTTCCACCTTAAACGGCGCAGCAGTTCAATCCGAGCGAGTAAAGCCAGCCCATTGTACCTGCTGTACCGTTTAAGGTGGAACGGAACGTTCTCCCAGGAGGCAGGATATGCAGCCAACTTCAGCTGCAGCTTCGTCACTGGTCTACAGTTAAAATGAATCAAGTCAGGCTTGATGTATTCTGTGCGCACCATATGCAGAGGATGTAGAGCAGGAGCAGCTACAACTGACCAGCGTTAAACAGCAGCTACTTACATTACACACGGAGACGGTCATTGTCGTTTAGGCGTAAATGTCCTCTGTCACAATGCGCGGTTATACCCGCTGCGGGGGTCGCTGGGCTTTAGGGCTTTAGGCTACAGCGGGGAATTCAGGCGTTATAACCCTTTATAACTCCGACTACCTGTTGCTGCTACTGCTGTCAGACAAACAACATGGCTGCCTGCTCGGCCTGCCGTACACGGGCCCTCCCGTTGGTCCCCGCCCCCGAGCGTCAATTGCTCTGTGATTGGCCAGTAGGTTCACGCTCACGCGCACCCTCAGTCAGAACCACGCCCTGCTATAGATGTACATACTAGACGCCGCGCTGGATCCGGTCAGGCACGTCAGCGGAGCCGCCATTTTAGGGCGGTCAACATCCACGCTTACACCTGTGTGATGTGTGTGATGTCTGATATCTGTGATGTGTGTGTGTGATGTCTGTGTAATGTCTGTGATGTCTGTGTGATGTCTGTGATGTGTGTGTGATGTCTGTGTGGTGTCTTGATGTGTGTGTGATGTCTGTGTGGTGTCTGTGATGTCTGTGTGGTGTCTGTGATGTCTGTGTGATGTCTGTGTGGTGTCTGTGATGTCTGTGTGGTGTCTGTGATGTCTGTGATGTGTGTGTGTGATGTATGTGTGGTGTCTGTGATGTCTGTGTGATGTGTGTGTGTGGTGTCTGTGATGTCTGTGTGATGTGTGTGTGATGTCTGTGTGGTGTCTGTGATGTCTGTGTGATGTCTGTGTGTAGATACGGCCATGTGGTTAGTGAGGCAAAAAGAACCTGTTGATGTGATTGTTTTTCTTCTGGTTTTATATTACAACCCCAATTCCAGTGAAGTTGGGACGTTGTGTAAAACTTAAATAAAAACAGAATACGATGATTTACAAATCCTTTTCAACCCATATTCAATTGAATCCACTACAAAGACGAGATATTTAATGTTCAAACGGATAAATTTTATTGTTTTTTGCAAATATTCACTCATTTTGAATTTGATGCCTGCAACACGTTCCAAAGAAGTTGGGACAGGGGCAACAAAAGACTGGGAAAGTTGAGGAATGGTCAAAAAACACCTGTTTGGAACATTCCACAGGTGAACAGGTTAATTGGAAACAGGTGAGTTTTGAACATTAAATATCTCCATTTGAACATTAAATATCTCGTCTTTGTAGTGTATTCAGTTGAATATCGGTTGAAAAGAATTTGTAAATCATAGTATTCTGTTTTCATTTATGTTTTACACAACGTCCCAACTTCACTGGAATTGGGGTTGTAAGCTTATTTAATGCAATAGCAGGGCACAAATTACGGGGGGGATTGGAAATGTATTACCCCCCTGATTAAGACTTGAACCACCCAAAAGGGGTAAAAAAAAACTAGAACATTTATATATCCTTATAACCTATAATGTTAAATATTACAATAAATCTACAGGATCCATGCCTGGGAGAATCTTGTAATATGATTTCACACACCCCTAAAGTGGATCATACCATTCCTTGTAAGTAATTATCCCTCTCGTCTGCCTGTCTCATGCTAATTATTGGTCACGTGGTTTGCATCTTCACTAAGGTGCACAAGCTGCACAGGCCAAGGCTCTGCGTGTGGAGTAGTGTATTGCTTAAATACACATTATTACCTTCAGTAAATCACTCACATGAATTCATGAATTCGAATAGGAATCCATGTTTAGTTTTGCGTAGGCTGTTTGTAATGTCTGCACAACATGAGAAGAAATGTATACAACTCATAAAACACTTGTCTACTAAGGTTCAATGTAACATATGCACCATTTTAATGTGGAAGGGTAAATGCGTTTTAATGTGGAAGGGTAAATGTGAACATAAAACTAAAAGCTTCATACTCTGGTGGCTGTAGAAGTGAGGAATTAGTTCCCCAGATGAGTAACTTAGTTCTACAGTAAACTCAAATATTCATGCTGTGACTCAATACATTGAAGATAAAATTCTGTTTCACTTAACACGATTAGCTAAAATAGAATTTATGGGCTGTTCTAATAAAAAGTAATATGCTGAAAGCTTAAAGTTGAAAGCATAGTTAAAATGGTTACTGCAGATTAAGATTATTTGCTGCTTCAGAAAAAAATAATGCCTAGTTTTGCAGTAAAACTGATGATACAGGATGAGTTACTGTTTTTATGCAACATCTTTACAGTGACATAACAGCCATACACTGTAAACTGCATTTAAAGTATCACACTGGTTTAAAGTTTTAAGTAAAACTTTATTTATATAGCACTTTTCCAGAGTGACTCACAAAGTGCTTTACAAAGTACTTACAAATAAAATACAAGATAATTAAGGTCATTATGATTATATACTCAAATAAGTAATATACACAGTTTAAATACTCAATTGCACACAGACCTATAAAGCACATTGATCAAAAGCTGTTAAAAACAAGAGAATAAAAATCTTTAAATAAAAAAAATTAAAAAGTCTTTAAATATTTTTAAAAACCTCAATTGATTCAGAGAGTCTGACATCAGTAGGAAGATTATTCCACAATTTTGGAGCATAAAATACAAAAGCCCGGTCCACCTGTGATTTTTAGTTGGTACGTGGAACAGATAGTAACTCCTGATTTGAAGACCTTAAAGTTCTCTCACTATGAAGAGGACATAAGAGCTCAGTAATGTATGCTGGATCTTCGTTATGAACAGCCTGATAAGCATTAAAATTTTATAATCAATTCTATAGCTTACAGGCAACCAGTGTAGAGAAGCCAATACTGGTGTAATATGTTCCCTACGCTTCGTCCTAGTAAGACGAGCAGCTGCATTTTGAACAAGCTGTAGACGAGCCACCTCTCTCTGACTCAGATAAGTAAATAAGGCATTGCAGTAGTCCAAACGGGTGGAGACAAAAGCATGAATAATTTTTTCAATGTCAGAAAAGGGCAGGAAATTTCTAATTTTATTAATATTTCTAAGTTGAAAAAAGCAGAATTGAAGAAGGAGAAACTGAGGTGGGAGTCAAAAGTCACACAGAGATTTCTCACAAAGGAGCCCACAATTAAAACCTCTGTCTGTTCATCATTTAGTTTAAGAAAATTGAGACATCCAGGATTTAATGGCTGTCAGGCAATTGGTAAGATAAGCCAATCTACCAGTGTAATTTCATTTGACAAATAGATATATCTGTGTATCTTGAATAAGATCACCTAAAGGGAGCGTATATAAAGAAAATAAAAGTGGACCCAAGATAGACCCTTGAGGCACCCCACTGCTGAGAGATGCAAGGGCAGACATTCTGTCACCCACAGACACCAAAAATGACCTGTTTGATAAATAACAATAAAACCATTTTAGTGCTTTTCACAGAAATTCCAGCCCATTGACTTAACCTTTCCAATAAAATACCATGATCAATAGTATCAAAAGCTGCGCTTATATCCAAAAGAATTAAGTGATACCTCACCAGCATCAGCATGCATTAAAATATCATTTAAGACTCTCAGAAGAGCTGTCTCTTCTCTAACCCTAACTCCATCCATCCATCCATCCATCCATTATCTTCCACTTGTCCGGGGTTCGGGTCGCGGGGGCAGCATCCTAAGCAATGAAGCCCAGACCTCCCTTTCCCCAGCCACTTCCACCAGCTCTCCAAGGGGGATTCCGAGGCGCTCCCAGGCCAGCTGGGTGATATAGTCGCGCCAGCGTGTCCTGGGTCTTCCCCGGGGTCTCCTCCCAGGTGGACTCGCCTGTGACACCTCCCGAGGGAGGCGTCCAGGAGGCATCCTAACCAGATGCCCGAACCACCTCAGCTGGCTCCTCTCGACGTGAAGAAGCAGCGGCTCTACTCCGAGTCCCTCCCGGATGACTGAACTTCTCACCCTATCTCTAAGGGAGAGTCCAGCCACCCTGTGGAGGAAACTCATTTTGGCCGCTTGTATTCGCGATTTTATTCTTTCGGTCATTACCCAAAGCTCATGACCATAGGTGAGGGTAGGAACGTAGATCGACCAGTAAATCGAGAGCCTTGCCTTATGGCTCAGCTCTTTCTTTACCACAACAGACCGGTAAAGAGCCCGCATCACTGCTGACCCAGCACCAATCCGCTTGTCAATCTCCCGCTCCCTTGTACCATCACTCGTGAACAAGACCCCGAGATACTTGAACTCCTCCACTTGAGGCAAGAGCCTATCCCCGACCCAGAGAGGGCTCTCCACCCTTTTCCGCCTGAGAACCATGGCCTCGGATTTGGAGGTACTGATTCTCATCCCAGCCGCTTCACACTCGGCTGCAAACCGATCCAGCGAAAGCTGAAGCTCGCGGCCTGATGTCCCCAATAGGACCACATCATCTGCAAACAGCAGCGATGTGACCCTGAGGTCACCAAACCGGACACCCTCCATCCCTTGACTGCGCCTAGAAATTCTATCCATAAAAATTATGAATAGAATCGGTGACAAAGGGCAGTATTCTATGTACTCGATCCCCTCATCAGGGGATCACTCACTCTGTTCTCCCTAAAGGGACGAACGCCGGGCTCCCGAACTCGTGTTCTGTAGTTTGGGGTCCATCTATGGTTAAAGTCGGGGGGCCCGTTGTTGGGGCCCCTGACTACAGATTGGGTGGGGTCTGGTTTTATAGGTTAGGGATTAGATTGAAAGTTTTAGGGTTAGGTTAGCGTGTGCTGTGTAGTGCAGTGTGTGGTGGTGTGTTGTGCAGTGCGTTGTGTGTGTGTGTGGTGTGTTGTGGTGCAGTGCGCCGTGTGTGGTGTGTGTTGTGCACTGTATGATGTGTGTGCAATGTGGTGCAGTGTGTGTTGTGAGGTGTGGTGTGTCGTGGTGCAGTGCGCTGTGTGTGTGCTGCATGTGTGTGCCGTGTGTGTTGTGAGGTGCAGTGTGGTGTGTGGTGCACTGTGTGTGTTGTGCACTGCATGTTGTGTGTGCAATGTGGTGCAGTGTGTGTTGTGAGGTGTGGTGTGTCGTGGTGCAGTGTGCTGTGTGTGTGCTGCATGTGTGTGCCGTGTGTGTTGTGAGGTGTGGTGTGTGGTGCGCTGTATGAGGTGTGTTGTGAAGTGTAGTGTTTGTTGTGCGGTGTGTTGTGGTGTAATGTGTGTTGTAGTGTGTTGTGTTGTGTGGTGCAGTGTGCTGTGTGTGCTGCCTATGTGTGTAGTGTGGTGTGTGTGGTGCGTTGTGAAGTGCAGTGTGTGTTGTGCGGTGTGCTGTGGTGTAGTGTGTGTTGTGTTGTGGTGTTTCGTTTAGTATTTACTGTTTTTAGTTTAGTGTTGGGGTTTTTAAGTCTAGGTGTTAGTAGATGAACAGAGTTATGATTGCGTAGGGGCTGTATTTGTGTTATTATAATTTAGGGAGTGTGGTTAAGTGTTTGGATTGGTTTAGGGAGTATGATTAAGTGTTTGGATTGGTTTAGGGAGTATGATTAAGTGTTTGGATTGGTTTAGGGAGTATGATTAAGTGTTTGGATTGGTTTAGGGAGTATGATTAAGTGTTTGGATTGGTTTAGGGAGAGTGGTTAAGTGTTTGGATTGGTTTAGGGAGAGTGGTTAAGTGTTTGGATTGGTTTAGGGAGAGTGGTTAAGTGTTTGGATTGGTTTAGGGAGTGTGGTTAAGTGTTTCGATTGGTTTAGGGAGAGTGGTTAAGTGTTTCGATTGGTTTAGGGAGAGTGGTTAAGTGTTTCGATTGGTTTAGGGAGAGTGGTTAAGTGTTTGGATTGATTTAGGGAGTATGGTTAAGTGTTTCGATTGGTTTAGGGAGAGTGGTTAAGTGTTTCGATTGGTTTAGGGAGTGTGGTTAAGTGTTTCGATTGGTTTAGGGAGTGTGGTTAAGTGTTTCGATTGGTTTAGGGAGTGTGGTTAAGTGTTTCGATTGGTTTAGGGAGAGTGGTTAAGTGTTTGGATTGGTTTAGGGAGAGTGGTTAAGTGTTTGGATTGGTTTAGGGAGAGTGGTTAAGTGTTTGGATTGGTTTAGGGAGAGTGGTTAAGTGTTTGGATTGGTTTAGGGAGTGTGGTTAAGTGTTTGGATTGGTTTAGGGAGAGTGGTTAAGTGTTTCGATTGGTTTAGGGAGAGTGGTTAAGTGTTTCGATTGGTTTAGGGAGAGTGGTTAAGTGTTTGGATTGATTTAGGGAGTATGGTTAAGTGTTTGGATTGGTTTAGGGAGAGTGGTTAAGTGTTTGGATTGGTTTAGGGAGTGTGGTTAAGTGTTTCGATTGGTTTAGGGAGAGTGGTTAAGTGTTTCGATTGGTTTAGGGAGAGTGGTTAAGTGTTTCGATTGGTTTAGGGAGAGTGGATAAGTGTTTCGATTGGTTTAGGGAGAGTGGTTAAGTGTTTCGATTGGTTTAGGGAGTGTGATTAAGTGTTTCGATTGGTTTAGGGAGTACGGTTAAGTGTTTGGATTGGTTTAGGGAGTACGGTTAAGTGTTTCGATTGGTTTAGGGAGTACGGTTAAGTGTTTCGATTGGTTTAGGGAGTACGGTTAAGTGTTTGGATTGGTTTAGGGAGTACGGTTTAGTGTTTGGATTGGTTAAGGGAGTACGGTTTAGTGTTTGATTAGTTTAGGGAGTACGGTTTAGTGTTTGATTAGTTTAGGGAGTACGGTTTAGTGTTTGATTAGTTTAGGGAGTACGGTTTAGTGTTTGATTAGTTTAGGGAGTACGGTTTAGTGTTTGATTAGGTTAGGGTTAGGGTTAGGTTAGGGTTAGGGGTTAGGGTTAGGGCTGGGGTTTAGGGTTATGGTTAGGTTTTAGGGCTGGGTTTAGGGTTACGGTTAGGTTTTAGGGCTGGGTTTGGGATTACGGTTAGGTTTAGGGCTGGTTTTAGTGTTGGGGTTATGTTTTTAGTGTGATGGTAGTTTTGGGGTCATATTTTTTAATGTTCACTGCATTATGAGACTAAGAAGGAACAGATAAAGAAGGAAGGAATTACCCTACTAGGCTGAGCCGGGCATTCTCTAGGTCTGACTTGGCCCATGTTTTAAGCTTATTTATTCCCCAAGGTTTGGGATGTTTTTTAGTATTGTATTCGACAGGAGACTGCTGGGATTCGATTAGCGTGCTTGGTCCGAAGGCTCTGGCTGGGTTAGGTTTAGAGAACATACAATGACTTCCCCCATCAACTGTCCTCAACAGCCGTGGTTAGATAGGAAGATCAAGGGTATTGCATGGGCCACCGCTTGTTAAGTCACGCCATCGGGCCTTTCAGTTCCTCTGTCTGTGGATGAATCTCCTTTTGTTTGTTGGAAAACTTTTTTTTATGTATAATTGTATTCGGGCTAAGTTATCTTTGATTCTTCTAACTGCTTTGCGAGGCAAAGAACAAAAAGGTGAAGAGAGGAGTGCGCCACTTGACTGAGCAGGGCACCCTCGAGGCCTGACTTGGCCTATGTTTTTCACCCATTCATTCTCCTTCCCACAACTGCAAGTCAGAGAACGAACAGGTGTGAGATAATACATTAAGACATTTTAGGACACATTATCGTTAGCTTACCTACTAATCGCCTGGTATTTTAGTTTTTTTTTTTTTTGTTATTAAAAATATCTAAGAGAATTATTCCTTATATGTGGATAAATTAGAGTACAGAAATAGTAGATTAAGAAATTTTAGGACACATCATCAGTAGTGTACCTCAGAGTCATCAGGTGTTTCGGCCTTTAAACACTATACACCTTCGTCCGAGGCGGCCAGCCATAGGTTGATCATGCCTAGGCTTGTGTCCCATGTCCAATTTAGTTATTTTATCCTTTAGAAAGTAATTAGTTTCCTTTTTATTATTATTGTCATTATCACTGTTATTGCTATTAATATAAGTAGGAGACTTTCGTTTAGTATTTACTGTTTTTAGTTTAGTGTTGGGGTTTTTTAGTCTAGGTGTTAGTAGATGAACAGAGTTATGATTGCGTAGGGGCTGTATTTTAGTGTTATTATAATTTAGGGAGTATGATTAAGTGTTTCGATTGGTTTAGGGAGTGTGGTTAAGTGTTTCGATTGGTTTAGAGAGTGTGGTTAAGTGTTTGGATTGGTTTAGGGAGTGTGG
>NC_051220.1:0-12500 GCF_015220715.1 Pygocentrus nattereri | reverse complement strand
CCTTATCAGCAGGTTTGATGACCAGGGACGTGTCATCGCGAAGCTGTCTCAGAGCCCGCTGTTCCTCCCTATCCAGGTTTGGAACTTCTCTATAATTCCACGGTAAGTTTTTTACTGCGTATTTATCTGCTCTAATGATCTTTCTCACGGTGTTAGGTACCTGAGACAGTCTCGGAGTCCATGCGGACTTGGGGGTGAATGGAAGGGGCTCAGACCCTTCATCATATCTGAAGTAAGAGGCTAAAAGTAGCCTTCTATGGTACTGTTGTACATCCAAATTAATTTGTTTTTTCATGTCAAGGTCTATTTTGGGAGTGGGTATGAAAGTTAAGCCCTTGTTTAATAGTCTAATTTGACTTTTTGTAGGGGTAAAATGTTTGGATAGGTTTAAGACCTCTTCCCCCCTCTTTAGACCCTTTTTCAGGTTCACAGGGCTGGGTAGTTTAAGTGATTCACCCAATGATCCAGCATGGCCCTGGCACAATCCGGTGTCCAGTGCACTCTGTCCGGTTTGACCTTGAATTGGGCTGCTGGTAAGAGAGGAAGGTGAGGCATATTTTTCGTCATGTGTTTGTTAATGCCTGTTAAAGTGTTTTGTTCCTCTGATTTCAGGGCTCTGGAGAAATTAATTAAAGGGATCCAGATCGTGGCGTCTGCGAATTTCTCTTCTGCCACCTTTAAAGCCCGCTGGATCTGTTTTACAGCCGTCTCCTTACATTTTTGGTTGCGGTGGTTGATGCCAAATGACAGAATAACTGTTTCCACCTTATTTTCAAATTTTGCCCTGTTTAGTATGCTCTCTGCATGCCTAAATGTAGCTCCTGGATAGCTGTCAATTTGAATATTTTCATATGGGTGTTCTGGAATTTTGGCCAAATTCGAATCACCCAGGATGCACACAGGTTTACGAGCATTGAAGTTCCAAGTGGAAAGTTTCTTATTAGTATTAATATGTCTGATGGGCCTGAAGGTCCCTACTGTCTTTGGACCCACCACCACTGGTTCCATGGGAGGGTTCGGCAAGAGGCTCACCTCTCGTTCCTCTCTAGGAACACTGCCTAAGGGATCGACTGGTGAAATGATCTCATCCAGTACACTCCCTTTAGTCCTCACCATTGGAGTGAAGGGTATTTCAGGGCTTAATGCGGAGTCAGGTTCTGCCAGCAATCTCACCTGAGGGTCCTCATCGGTTCCCTGGGTGTGCGTGGGAGTGCTGCTCTCTGCATGCACCTCCACAATTGCTGGTGACAAACACAAGGACTCCCTCCGCGGCTCCTCAATAAGCGGCGGGTTCCTAGTCTCTTGTGTGTCAGCACAGGGCAGAATCTGGATTAAATCCAGACAGTCTTCCGTATGGGCGACTGCTGGATTTTTAATTGCAGACTCTCGTCTCTTGATTCTTTGTCGGGGCTGTTTTCTGGGTGGACGAGGTGGCAGAGCGATAGGAAAAGGGGTTAAAGTTCCCCATGATGTGGACTGTGGTGAGGGAGTATCCACCCGCTGGGGCAAAGGTGGAAAATCCTCCTCATCTAGAGGAATCTCCTGCACTGAGGTCATATTTATCCCCTGTTCCTCCCTTACAGCCTCAGGTGTGCTTTGAAGTGTGGAAATAATTTTTTCTACACTATTAACTGCACCCCCCATGTATTTCTTTGGGTACCTTTTTTGGTACCATCTAGTGGCGACCTCTAGTGCCTCTCTCATGTCCTGCACCCCCACCTTTATTAGCTCTGCTGTTTCCTGGCTAATGTGTGTTTGATAATGCTCTGTGAGTATGAGCCGTGTGGTGTAGGCCCAGTTTCTAGCATTTCCCTCTAACAAGATTCTGGTCTGGGGTGTTATGTTTGCTGGTTTCACCACTTTGGAAAGGTAAGCAGTTAGTCTGGAGAAAGTTGGGGGCTCTGTTTCAGCGTTAGCCGCAACCATCTCCATGTGGTGGTGAGACCGCATCAGATTAAATAAAATCCTCACCAGACCAGTAAATCTTTTGTAAGTAGCACTATTTTTGTCCTGTGTGTTTGTTTGTGGGTTAGCTAGATTTGGATTTGTGTTCTTTGTGTTGTGTTTCCTATTTTTGTGTTTGTTATTTTGTTTTGTTCTCTGTTTTGCAGGTGCGGCACCCTGTTTGCCGCTTGGGTTTTGCAGTGCCGGAGCACTGTGGTTTTTGGTCCAGGTACGTATTGTATCCCGTTCCTGGGGTTTCGAAAAATTTACATTATTCCCACGGTTGGGAAAATGTGAGTAGCCGTATCTGTTTACAGGTCCCCGAACCCTTGTGATTTCAGGCGGAAAAGGCCGATAATCACGCCATTCAGGTCTCCTATACTGAGACCTGGGTCCACTGTCAGCCCGGAAAAACCGTACGTCAGGTCTGATCCAGTGGTAACGGGGCTCTCTCTCAGAAGACCTCATCCAGAATCGAGGTTCCTGTCTTTTAAATTGCATATTTTGACCAGGTCTATACTGAAACATTTTTAAATTTTGAGATACAAGTCTGTTGTTGCAACGTTTCGGTTTTTAACAAAACCTTCTTCAGGCACAGACTTGTATAAAAAAATTGAGAATCTGTTTTTGTAGCAAAAGGTCTTTCCTACCTAGAAAAGATACAAAAACATACAAAAACAAAAATCCCTTTCCAAAAAGAATTCTCTTCTCGTATAGGGAGAGAGCTTTTACAAGGGAAAAATTTCAGGTCTGGCTCTTCCTAAGTAGGAAAAGTCAGATAAACTCAGTAGAGTAAACAGGGAAAACCAAAAAAAATAAATAAAAAGAATATATATTTTTCTCTTTACCAAAAAGGGAGAGAGAATTGAAGGAAGATTCAAATAATGCTCCTTCCCAAGTGGAGAGAAATGAGCTTTCCCCAAATAGGGAAAAAATATTTAAATCAACAAAGTAAATTAAATTAAATCCAATTGAAGTCTGAAATGAAATAAATCAAAAGAAAGTTTAAAGTTGGAGCTCTAAAAAGAGCTTTTGTGGTCTTGTCTCAGGAGAAAGGTAGAGAAGTAGATGACTGTCTGTCCGTGTCTCTCTCCGAGTGGATCTGGCTGTGTAATGTGAGTCCTACTCAGCTCCTTGCTCAGCTCTGTTGTAGGACCGCCCCTAGTTGACCGTTTGAAATTTTAAACGATGCTCTCCGTCATCTGTGTTGTTCGACCGCCATCTAGTGGCCGTTGGAGGTTATTAAATTAGGTCCTTTTTCTGATGAGCAGAAAAGGCTCCTTTTCACCTAATCTTTTCTCTTTTTAGTGAAAAATAAGGAGAAATAAGGAAAAATAATTACATAGAAAGATGAAAGATCATTAAAGGTAATGTTTAAATGTTTTTAAAGTGGATGTTAATATATTAATTTGGAAGATAATATTTAATTTATGTCTCCTATTTTAATCCATTGTTTTTAGAGGTCAATTGCTATTATATTTATGAATGAATGTTCTGTGTTCCTAAACTATATGAAGTTTCTTTTTTATGGAAATGCCCATTGAAATTTAAACCATGAAGTAAATAATTATTTTTTAAAAAAATATCCAATGTGTTTTAATTTGACCCTTTGAGATTTTTCTTGTTCCAGGAAAAGGAAGAGACAAGGGAGAGATGGCATTCTTCTGTAATCCAATGACTGTAGATGGCACTGGCTGGATTAGGGTATTTAGGATTTAGGGCTATGGCCACAAGGGACTAAGAACTAAGTTTGGGGTTAAGGTTAGGTTTAAGGTAAGGGCAGGGTTAAGATTAGGTTTTGGGTCTAATGTTTATAGTTAGGTTTCTTTTGGGACTAGGGTTAAGATTAGGTTAGGTTTAGGGTTAGGTTTTAGGTTTAAGGGTAGATTTAATTCCAGATTAGGTTAGGTTTTAGGGCTAGTGTTTTGGGATTAGGGTTAAGGTTAGGTTTAGGGTTAGGTTTTAGGTTTAAGGGCAGATTTAATTTCAGGTTAGGTTAGGTTTTAGGGCTATCGTTTTAGGATTAGGGTTACGGTTAAGTTTAGGGTTAGGTTTTAGGTTTAAGGGCAGATTTGATTTCAGGTTAGGTTAGGTTTTAGGGCTAGCATTTTAGGATTAGGGTTAAGGTTAGGTTTAGGGTTAGGTTTTAGGTTTAAGGGCAGATTTGATTTCAGGTTAGGTTAGGTTTTAGGGTTAGCATTTTGGGATTAGGGTTAAGGTTAGGTTTAGGGTTAGGTTTTAGGTTTAAGGGCAGATTTGATTTCAAGTTAGGTTAGGTTTTAGGGTTAGCATTTTGGGATTAGGGTTAAGGTTAGGTTTAGGGTTAGGTTTTAGGTTTAGGGGCAGATTTAATTTCAGGTTGTTTTTTTTGGGGGGAATTTGGGGGGGGGGGGGGGGGGGGGGGGTTTGGTTAAGGTTAGGGTTAGGGTTAGGGGCAGGGTTAAGGTTAGGTTTAAGGACAAGATTAAGTCCAAATTTAGGGCCAGGGTCCAGATTAGGGTTAGCGGTGGGATTAGGGATCAGGTGCAATCCTTTAGATAGTCCCCCATCACCAAAGTCCCAAATCCCCACGGCCACCAGCCAATTAGGGAAACCCCACTGGTCTGGTACCTGTGTTGTGCACTGGCCTATCCACTGTCATTAATCACAAACTATCCATTCTCCCATTCTCCTTAATTCCCGTACAGATTTATAAAATTATCCTTTTTTGTTCATTCAGGCCCCCTGGATGCATCGATCCCAGTTTCTCTATCCATTCCCTCTCTTTTTTCTTTCTAGTGTTGAGGGACCACAGAGGACTGTACTCCAGTCCCATAACCCTCAGTGATTCCGATCCATGTCTGATGAAATGCTGAATCAACAGGGTGTGAGCCTCTTTTCCGTATCTCAAATTGTGTCTGTGTTGGTACATGCGGGTAGCCAAGTTATTCTTGGTCTCACCCACATATTGTACATTACATTTATCACAATAAATTAAGTAGACACAATTTGAGATGTCCGGTTTTAGAGGTGGCCAAATTGGAAATAAATTTTTAGTGTTTGGATTGGAGATCCAACGTTTGGGTTCAAATTCCTTAATATTATTGGGTTTGGTTTTGGTTCCCTGTAATGGAGTTAATTTAGTGTGTACTAATAAGTCTTTCAAATTTTTATTCTTACGATAGGCCGAAATTATCCTGTGATTATTCAGCATTCCATCAGACATGGTAAAATTGGTGAAATTCTCTTTTAATTTTTTATTGAGATCCACACTCCCTTTCGAGAAGGTGGTGATCAATGGAATCATTTCCGTGGTTTCCTTCTCTTTTGTGGACAGATATCCCTCCAGGCATCCCCGAAGAAATGAACGGGAGTATCCGCGTCGTCTGAGGGCCTGAAAAAGGATTTCTTTTGCAGTCCAGAAATCCTCCTCCTGAGTGCAGATTCTGCGGAATCTCAGGAGTTGAGATTTAACAATCCCCCTAAAGGTGTGCTTAGGGTGATAGCTGGACTTAAACAGAAGGGCATGTGTATCTGTTTCCTTAAAGTAGACCTTGACATGAAGTTTATGGTCCTTTAGAAAACCATCACCTTTATAGGTTACAGTGTCCAAAAAATTGACCTCTGTTTTGTGTAAGGTGTATTTAATCCTAATCGATTGATTAAATCGATTAAGATGGTCTGTGAACTGTGTGAATTCCTCTTCTGTTCCAGACCAGACGCCCCAGATGTCATCAAGGAATCTAAAATAATAGAGAGGCTTGGTGTGCCACGCAGCAAGTGCCGCTTCCTCCCATCGGGCCATAAATATGTTGGCATATGATGGGGCAAACCTCTTCCCCATCGCAGTACCCTTGACCTGAAGGTAAAATTTGGAGTCAAATTCAAAATCATTCTTAGTTAAATTTATTTCCAATAATTTTAGTAATAAATTGTCAGGTCTGCTTTTATCAGGGTATCGCGTGAACCACTCTTTCACCGCCTCCAGTCCCGCTGGAGTCTCTATGTTAGTATAGAGACTGTCTATATCCACGGTGAACAGGAGGCAGTCAGGTGGAAGGTGGATGTTCTTGATCTTATCTATGAAATCATATGTGTCCTTAATGTAGCTTGGGTGTCTGGTGCTAATTGGATTCAGAAAATGTTCTATGTATTCTGCTGTGGCGTAGGTCTCACTACCACAGTCAGATACAATGGGCCGGCCTGGTGGCATTTCAAAAGGAACACTCCAGGACAGAGGGTCCTTATGGATTTTAGGAAGGAGATAGAAGAACCTCTGACGTGGACTGTCAGGGCCCTTAAGGTAAGTTTCCTGTTTTTTGTTAATAAATCCTCCTTTCCGTAATTCTGCCAGGATATTGTGCACCTCTGGAACTGTTTTTAGGAAGATAGGTTCAGAGAGCTTCTTATAGTAATTGTCCTGATGTAATTGTCTCTCTGCTTCCCTCACATAGGCGTCCCTATCCATGATCACCGTGACACTTCCCTTATCAGCAGGTTTGATGACCAGGGACGTGTCATCGCGAAGCTGTCTCAGAGCCCGCTGTTCCTCCCTATCCAGGTTTGGAACTTCTCTATAATTCCACGGTAAGTTTTTTACTGCGTATTTATCTGCTCTAATGATCTTTCTCACGGTGTTAGGTACCTGAGACAGTCTCGGAGTCCATGCGGACTTGGGGGTGAATGGAAGGGGCTCAGACCCTTCATCATATCTGAAGTAAGAGGCTAAAAGTAGCCTTCTATGGTACTGTTGTACATCCAAATTAATTTGTTTTTTCATGTCAAGGTCTATTTTGGGAGTGGGTATGAAAGTTAAGCCCTTGTTTAATAGTCTAATTTGACTTTTTGTAGGGGTAAAATGTTTGGATAGGTTTAAGACCTCTTCCCCCCTCTTTAGACCCTTTTTCAGGTTCACAGGGCTGGGTAGTTTAAGTGATTCACCCAATGATCCAGCATGGCCCTGGCACAATCCGGTGTCCAGTGCACTCTGTCCGGTTTGACCTTGAATTGGGCTGCTGGTAAGAGAGGAAGGTGAGGCATATTTTTCGTCATGTGTTTGTTAATGCCTGTTAAAGTGTTTTGTTCCTCTGATTTCAGGGCTCTGGAGAAATTAATTAAAGGGATCCAGATCGTGGCGTCTGCGAATTTCTCTTCTGCCACCTTTAAAGCCCGCTGGATCTGTTTTACAGCCGTCTCCTTACATTTTTGGTTGCGGTGGTTGATGCCAAATGACAGAATAACTGTTTCCACCTTATTTTCAAATTTTGCCCTGTTTAGTATGCTCTCTGCATGCCTAAATGTAGCTCCTGGATAGCTGTCAATTTGAATATTTTCATATGGGTGTTCTGGAATTTTGGCCAAATTCGAATCACCCAGGATGCACACAGGTTTACGAGCATTGAAGTTCCAAGTGGAAAGTTTCTTATTAGTATTAATATGTCTGATGGGCCTGAAGGTCCCTACTGTCTTTGGACCCACCACCACTGGTTCCATGGGAGGGTTCGGCAAGAGGCTCACCTCTCGTTCCTCTCTAGGAACACTGCCTAAGGGATCGACTGGTGAAATGATCTCATCCAGTACACTCCCTTTAGTCCTCACCATTGGAGTGAAGGGTATTTCAGGGCTTAATGCGGAGTCAGGTTCTGCCAGCAATCTCACCTGAGGGTCCTCATCGGTTCCCTGGGTGTGCGTGGGAGTGCTGCTCTCTGCATGCACCTCCACAATTGCTGGTGACAAACACAAGGACTCCCTCCGCGGCTCCTCAATAAGCGGCGGGTTCCTAGTCTCTTGTGTGTCAGCACAGGGCAGAATCTGGATTAAATCCAGACAGTCTTCCGTATGGGCGACTGCTGGATTTTTAATTGCAGACTCTCGTCTCTTGATTCTTTGTCGGGGCTGTTTTCTGGGTGGACGAGGTGGCAGAGCGATAGGAAAAGGGGTTAAAGTTCCCCATGATGTGGACTGTGGTGAGGGAGTATCCACCCGCTGGGGCAAAGGTGGAAAATCCTCCTCATCTAGAGGAATCTCCTGCACTGAGGTCATATTTATCCCCTGTTCCTCCCTTACAGCCTCAGGTGTGCTTTGAAGTGTGGAAATAATTTTTTCTACACTATTAACTGCACCCCCCATGTATTTCTTTGGGTACCTTTTTTGGTACCATCTAGTGGCGACCTCTAGTGCCTCTCTCATGTCCTGCACCCCCACCTTTATTAGCTCTGCTGTTTCCTGGCTAATGTGTGTTTGATAATGCTCTGTGAGTATGAGCCGTGTGGTGTAGGCCCAGTTTCTAGCATTTCCCTCTAACAAGATTCTGGTCTGGGGTGTTATGTTTGCTGGTTTCACCACTTTGGAAAGGTAAGCAGTTAGTCTGGAGAAAGTTGGGGGCTCTGTTTCAGCGTTAGCCGCAACCATCTCCATGTGGTGGTGAGACCGCATCAGATTAAATAAAATCCTCACCAGACCAGTAAATCTTTTGTAAGTAGCACTATTTTTGTCCTGTGTGTTTGTTTGTGGGTTAGCTAGATTTGGATTTGTGTTCTTTGTGTTGTGTTTCCTATTTTTGTGTTTGTTATTTTGTTTTGTTCTCTGTTTTGCAGGTGCGGCACCCTGTTTGCCGCTTGGGTTTTGCAGTGCCGGAGCACTGTGGTTTTTGGTCCAGGTACGTATTGTATCCCGTTCCTGGGGTTTCGAAAAATTTACATTATTCCCACGGTTGGGAAAATGTGAGTAGCCGTATCTGTTTACAGGTCCCCGAACCCTTGTGATTTCAGGCGGAAAAGGCCGATAATCACGCCATTCAGGTCTCCTATACTGAGACCTGGGTCCACTGTCAGCCCGGAAAAACCGTACGTCAGGTCTGATCCAGTGGTAACGGGGCTCTCTCTCAGAAGACCTCATCCAGAATCGAGGTTCCTGTCTTTTAAATTGCATATTTTGACCAGGTCTATACTGAAACATTTTTAAATTTTGAGATACAAGTCTGTTGTTGCAACGTTTCGGTTTTTAACAAAACCTTCTTCAGGCACAGACTTGTATAAAAAAATTGAGAATCTGTTTTTGTAGCAAAAGGTCTTTCCTACCTAGAAAAGATACAAAAACATACAAAAACAAAAATCCCTTTCCAAAAAGAATTCTCTTCTCGTATAGGGAGAGAGCTTTTACAAGGGAAAAATTTCAGGTCTGGCTCTTCCTAAGTAGGAAAAGTCAGATAAACTCAGTAGAGTAAACAGGGAAAACCAAAAAAAATAAATAAAAAGAATATATATTTTTCTCTTTACCAAAAAGGGAGAGAGAATTGAAGGAAGATTCAAATAATGCTCCTTCCCAAGTGGAGAGAAATGAGCTTTCCCCAAATAGGGAAAAAATATTTAAATCAACAAAGTAAATTAAATTAAATCCAATTGAAGTCTGAAATGAAATAAATCAAAAGAAAGTTTAAAGTTGGAGCTCTAAAAAGAGCTTTTGTGGTCTTGTCTCAGGAGAAAGGTAGAGAAGTAGATGACTGTCTGTCCGTGTCTCTCTCCGAGTGGATCTGGCTGTGTAATGTGAGTCCTACTCAGCTCCTTGCTCAGCTCTGTTGTAGGACCGCCCCTAGTTGACCGTTTGAAATTTTAAACGATGCTCTCCGTCATCTGTGTTGTTCGACCGCCATCTAGTGGCCGTTGGAGGTTATTAAATTAGGTCCTTTTTCTGATGAGCAGAAAAGGCTCCTTTTCACCTAATCTTTTCTCTTTTTAGTGAAAAATAAGGAGAAATAAGGAAAAATAATTACATAGAAAGATGAAAGATCATTAAAGGTAATGTTTAAATGTTTTTAAAGTGGATGTTAATATATTAATTTGGAAGATAATATTTAATTTATGTCTCCTATTTTAATCCATTGTTTTTAGAGGTCAATTGCTATTATATTTATGAATGAATGTTCTGTGTTCCTAAACTATATGAAGTTTCTTTTTTATGGAAATGCCCATTGAAATTTAAACCATGAAGTAAATAATTATTTTTTAAAAAAATATCCAATGTGTTTTAATTTGACCCTTTGAGATTTTTCTTGTTCCAGGAAAAGGAAGAGACAAGGGAGAGATGGCATTCTTCTGTAATCCAATGACTGTAGATGGCACTGGCTGGATTAGGGTATTTAGGATTTAGGGCTATGGCCACAAGGGACTAAGAACTAAGTTTGGGGTTAAGGTTAGGTTTAAGGTAAGGGCAGGGTTAAGATTAGGTTTTGGGTCTAATGTTTATAGTTAGGTTTCTTTTGGGACTAGGGTTAAGATTAGGTTAGGTTTAGGGTTAGGTTTTAGGTTTAAGGGTAGATTTAATTCCAGATTAGGTTAGGTTTTAGGGCTAGTGTTTTGGGATTAGGGTTAAGGTTAGGTTTAGGGTTAGGTTTTAGGTTTAAGGGCAGATTTAATTTCAGGTTAGGTTAGGTTTTAGGGCTATCGTTTTAGGATTAGGGTTACGGTTAAGTTTAGGGTTAGGTTTTAGGTTTAAGGGCAGATTTGATTTCAGGTTAGGTTAGGTTTTAGGGCTAGCATTTTAGGATTAGGGTTAAGGTTAGGTTTAGGGTTAGGTTTTAGGTTTAAGGGCAGATTTGATTTCAGGTTAGGTTAGGTTTTAGGGTTAGCATTTTGGGATTAGGGTTAAGGTTAGGTTTAGGGTTAGGTTTTAGGTTTAAGGGCAGATTTGATTTCAAGTTAGGTTAGGTTTTAGGGTTAGCATTTTGGGATTAGGGTTAAGGTTAGGTTTAGGGTTAGGTTTTAGGTTTAGGGGCAGATTTAATTTCAGGTTGTTTTTTTTGGGGGGAATTTGGGGGGGGGGGGGGGGGGGGGTGTTTGGTTAAGGTTAGGGTTAGGGTTAGGGGCAGGGTTAAGGTTAGGTTTAAGGACAAGATTAAGTCCAAATTTAGGGCCAGGGTCCAGATTAGGGTTAGCGGTGGGATTAGGGATCAGGTGCAATCCTTTAGATAGTCCCCCATCACCAAAGTCCCAAATCCCCACGGCCACCAGCCAATTAGGGAAACCCCACTGGTCTGGTACCTGTGTTGTGCACTGGCCTATCCACTGTCATTAATCACAAACTATCCATTCTCCCATTCTCCTTAATTCCCGTACAGATTTATAAAATTATCCTTTTTTGTTCATTCAGGCCCCCTGGATGCATCGATCCCAGTTTCTCTATCCATTCCCTCTCTTTTTTCTTTCTAGTGTTGAGGGACCACAGAGGACTGTACTCCAGTCCCATAACCCTCAGTGATTCCGATCCATGTCTGATGAAATGCTGAATCAACAGGGTGTGAGCCTCTTTTCCGTATCTCAAATTGTGTCTGTGTTGGTACATGCGGGTAGCCAAGTTATTCTTGGTCTCACCCACATATTGTACATTACATTTATCACAATAAATTAAGTAGACACAATTTGAGATGTCCGGTTTTAGAGGTGGCCAAATTGGAAATAAATTTTTAGTGTTTGGATTGGAGATCCAACGTTTGGGTTCAAATTCCTTAATATTATTGGGTTTGGTTTTGGTTCCCTGTAATGGAGTTAATTTAGTGTGTACTAATAAGTCTTTCAAATTTTTATTCTTACGATAGGCCGAAATTATCCTGTGATTATTCAGCATTCCATCAGACATGGTAAAATTGGTGAAATTCTCTTTTAATTTTTTATTGAGATCCACACTCCCTTTCGAGAAGGTGGTGATCAATGGAATCATTTCCGTGGTTTCCTTCTCTTTTGTGGACAGATATCCCTCCAGGCATCCCCGAAGAAATGAACGGGAGTATCCGCGTCGTCTGAGGGCCTGAAAAAGGATTTCTTTTGCAGTCCAGAAATCCTCCTCCTGAGTGCAGATTCTGCGGAATCTCAGGAGTTGAGATTTAACAATCCCCCTAAAGGTGTGCTTAGGGTGATAGCTGGACTTAAACAGAAGGGCATGTGTATCTGTTTCCTTAAAGTAGACCTTGACATGAAGTTTATGGTCCTTTAGAAAACCATCACCTTTATAGGTTACAGTGTCCAAAAAATTGACCTCTGTTTTGTGTAAGGTGTATTTAATCCTAATCGATTGATTAAATCGATTAAGATGGTCTGTGAACTGTATGAATTCCTCTTCTGTTCCAGACCAGACCCCCCAGATGTCATCAAGGAATCTATAATAATAGAGAGGCTTGGTGTGCCACGCAGCAAGTGCCGCTTCCTCCCATCGGGCCATAAATATGTTGGCATATGATGGGGCAAACCTCTTCCCCATCGCAGTACCCTTGACCTGAAGGTAAAATTTGGAGTCAAATTCAAAATCATTCTTAGTTAAATTTATTTCCAATAATTTTAGTAATAAATTGTCAGGTCTGCTTTTATCAGGGTATCGCGTGAACCACTCTTTCACCGCCTCCAGTCCCGCTGGAGTCTCTATGTTAGTATAGAGACTGTCTATATCCACGGTGAACAGGAGGCAGTCAGGTGGAAGGTGGATGTTCTTGATCTTATCTATGAAATCATATGTGTCCTTAATGTAGCTTGGGTGTCTGGTGCTAATTGGATTCAGAAAATGTTCTATGTATTCTGCTGTGGCGTAGG
>NC_051219.1:46695084-46700326 GCF_015220715.1 Pygocentrus nattereri | reverse complement strand
GTCACCCGTAATTCACCCACCAAGGTCATGTACGAGGTAGACCTATGCAACGCAAGTGTCACCCGTGTTTCACTCACTAGGGACGTACACGAGGTAGGCCGATGCACCCCGCCAGTGCCACCCGTAATTCACGCACCAGGGATGTATACGAGGTAGGCCCGTGCACCCGCCAGGGCCACCCGTAAACCCACCAGGGACATGTACGAGGTGGGCCCGGGCACCCCGCTAGTGTCACCCGTAATTCACCCACCAAGGTCATGTACGAGGTAGACCCATGCAACGCAAGTGTCACCCGTGTTTCACTCACTAGGGACGTACACGAGGTAGGCCGATGCACCCCGCCAGTGCCACCCGTAATTCACCCACCGGGAAGTGTATGAGGTAGGCCCGTGCAACTCGCCAGTGCCACTCGTGGTTCAAACACGAGGTAGGCCCGTGCACCCTGCCAGTGCCACCAGTAGTCATCCATTGGGTGCAGTTAACTCTCGCTATTGGTCTCTGTCCCTCTGGTATAATTAGAATTATGCTCTATGTGGTAAACATTTTTCGAATCCCCAACAGGAGCCGCTCCGCTGTAACTGTTAGTGAAAACAGTCAGAAACATTAAAAATAAATATAATTATGTTTAAAGAAACCATTAAAATTATACAAAATAATCTCCACGGCAACTGTAGTGGAGAGAGAAAAAATAGGAATTATTAAATTACACAAAATAATCTCCACGGCAACTGTAGTGGAGAGAGAAAAAATAGGAATCATTAAATTAGACACAAATAATCTCCACGGCAACTGTAGTGGAGAGAGAAAAAATAGGAATCATTAAATTAGACACAAATAATCTCCACGGCAACTGTAGTGGAGAGAGAAAAAATAGGAATCATTAAATTAGACACAAATAATCTCCACGGCAACTGTAGTGGAGAGAGAAAAAATCTAAAGACTTAGAAAAATAGATATAATTATTTTAATGAGAATAGTTTTTTAAATAAATCATTAAATCATATATATCAATCTCCACGGCAACTGTAGTGGAGAGGAAAAAATAGGAAGGAAACATAATTAAATGACTGGGCCTGTACCTGGAATGTCCAGCAGGGGCCGCTCCACAGCAACTGCAGTGGAGAAAACAGTACATGAAGAAGTGGCAATTCACTGGGTTAGCCGCTACCCACATGGAAAACGGGAAGCAATGCTCCTGCACCTGGAATCTCCAGCAGGAGTTGCTTCACTACAGCTGTAGGTGAGATTAAATAGGAAGATTTAGACTGATAGATTAATTTATACTTTTATTTCTGTACTGTAGGACAGAAAAACAGAAGGAGCGTGACTCATTTGGAAGGGGAAAATCAAGGCTCCTGCAACTGTAATCTCCAGCAGGAGCCGTTCTACTACAACTGTAGGTGAGAAAATAGAGCCATATAAAGCTAGAATAGGCAGTTGGGTTATCCATGACCCATCTGGAAGAGTAGAATCAGTGGTCCTGTATCTGGAATCTCCAGCAGGAGCCGTTCCACTGCAACGGGAGGGGTGTAAACCTAGACTTAACTCCTAGGCTTAGCCTTAAGCTAACCCTAGACTCTAAAACCCAACCCTAACACCTAACCTTAACCGTAGACTAACTTAAACCTAATTCTTAACCCTAATCTTAACCTTAGACTAACCGTAAACCTAAATCTTAACCCTAACCTTAACCTCACCCTAACCATAACCAATTAACCCTAATTTTTATTACCCTAACTGTAACCATTTAACCCTAATTTTTATTACCCTAAATATAACCAATTAACCCTAATTTTTATTACCCTAACTATAACTAATTAACCCTAATTTTTATTACCCTAACTATAACTAATTAACCCTAATTTTTATTACCCTAACTATAATCTAGAGGGTTAATAATTAATAAATAAAATAATTTAATTGGACATGGGACACAAGCCTGGGCATGATCACCCTATGGCTGGCCGCCTCGGATGAAGGTGTATAGTGTTTAAAGGCTGAAACACCTGATGACTCTGAGGTACACTACTGATGATGTGTCCTAAAATTTCTTCATTTACTTCTTTAGTCATAACATATTTTAGGTAATAAAATTAATTTAATTTATACTACACCCCAAAACCCAATTACTGAGTGTGATTTAGCACCGTTGTGGACATGAGACCTGATGAGATGATTTCTGAGCCTGATGGTTTGTAAGAGGTCGGCCCGTGCACAACGATGACCCTTGATTTTCTTCGAGGGCATCGGATACTCAGGGTTTATAACCCTGAACTTTAAACCTAACCCTAACCCTAACCCTAACCCTAACCCTAACCCTAACCCTAACCCTAACCTAACCCTAACCCTAACCCTAACCCTAACCCTAACCCTAACCCTAACCCTAACCCTTACCCTAACCCTAACCCTAACCCTAACCCTAACCCTAACCCTAACCCCTAACCCTAACCCTAACCCTAACCCTAACCCTAACCCTAACCCTAAACCCTAACCCTAACCCTAACCCTAACCCTAACCCTAACCCTAAACCCTAACCCTAACCCTAACCCTAACCCTAACCCTAACCCTAACCCTAAACCCTAAACCCTAACCCTAACCCTAACCCTAACCCTAACCCTAACCCTAAACCCTAACCCTAACCCTAACCCTAACCCTAACCCTAACCCTAACCTAACCCTAACCCTAACCCTAACCCTAACCCTAACCCTAAACCCTAACCCTAACCCTAACCCTAACCCTAACCCTAACCCTAACCCTAAACCCTAACCCTAACCCTAACCCTAACCCTAAACCCTAACCCTAACCCTAACCCTAACCCTAACCCTAACCCTAACCCTAAACCCTAACCCTAACCCTAACCCTAAACCCTAACCCTAACCCTAACCCTAACCCTAACCCTAACCCTAAACCCTAACCCTAACCCTAACCCTAAACCCTAACCCTAACCCTAACCCTAACCCTAACCCTAACCCTAAACCCTAACCCTAACCCTAACCCTAACCCTAACCCTAACCCTAAACCCTAACCCTAACCCTAACCCTAACCCTAACCCTAACTAACCCTAACCCTAACCCTAACCCTAACCCTAACCCTAACCCTAACCCCTAACCCTAACCCTAACCCTAACCCTAACCCTAACCCTAACCCCTAACCCTAACCCTAACCCTAACCCTAACCCTAACCCTAACCCTAAACCCTAACCCTAACCCTAACCCTAACCCTAACCCTAACCCTAACCTAACCCTAACCCTAACCCTAACCCTAACCCTAACCCTAAACCATACTCCCCAAAACTCATAAACACCAAACCATACTCCTTAAAACTCAGACACTAAATCATACTCCCTAAACTCATAAAACACTAAACCACACTAAACCATACTCCCTAAACTCATAAAACACTAAACCATACTCCCTAAACTCATAAAACACTAAATCATACTCCCTAAACTCATAAAACACTAAACCATACTAAGCCATACTCCCTAAACTCATAAAACACTAAACCATACTCCCTAAACTCATAAACACTAAACCATACTCCCCAAAACTCATAAACACTAAACCATACTCCCTAAACTCATAAAACACTAAACCATACTAAACCATACTCCCTAAACTCATAAAACACTAAACCATACTCCCTAAACTCATAAAACACTAAACCATACTAAACCATACTCCCTAAACTCATAAAACACTAAACCATACTAAACCATACTCCCTAAACTCATAAAACACTAAACCATACTAAACCATACTCCCTAAACTCATAAAACACTAAACCATACTAAACCATACTCCCTAAACTCATAAAACACTAAACCATACTCCCTAAACTCATAAAACACTAAACCATACTCCCTAAACTCATAAAACACTAAACCATACTAAACCATACTCCCTAAAACTCATAGACACTAAACCATACTCCCTAAAACTCATAGACACTAAACCATACTCCCTAAAACTCATAGACACTAAACCATACTCCCTAAAACTCATCAGACACTAAACCATACTCCCTAAAACTCATAGACACTAAACCATACTCCCTAAAACTCATAGACACTAAACCATACTCCCTAAAACTCATCAGACACTAAAATACAGCCCCTACACAATCATAACTCTGTTCATCCACTATCTAACACCTAGACTAAAAACACTAAAATACTAAACGAAACACACCACACTACAACACACACTACACCACAGCACACCGCACAACAAACATTGCACTTCACAGCACACACGTGGCACATACAGCGCACTGCACCACACAACACACCACACTACAACACACACTGCACCACAACACACCCCGCAACACACACTGCACTTCACAACACACCACACACAGTGCACTATACACACGGCTCACACAGCACACATACAGTGCACTGCACCACTACACACCGCACAACACACACCGCACTTCACAACGTACCACACACAGCGCACAACACGCACCACACTACACCTCACAACACACACTGCACCACATTGCCCAAACAACATGCAGTACACAACACACACAGCGCACTACACACAGCACCACATTGCACACACAACATGCAGTGCACAACACACACACAACGCACTGTACAACACACCACCACACACATGTAACGTACAACACACACTGCACTACACACGGCGCACAAACACACAGCACACACACAGCGCACTGCACCACTACACACCGCACAACACACACCGCACTTCACAACACACCACACTACACTTCACAACACACACTACACCACATTGCACAAACAACATGCAGTGCACAACACACACAGCGCACTACACACACAATACTACACCTCACAACATACACTGCACCACATTGCACACACAGCGCACTACACACAGCACCACATTGCACACACAACATGCAGTGCACAACACACACACAACGCACTGCACAACACACCACCACACATAACATGTAGCGCAGAACACACTGCACAACACACGCTAACCTAACCCTAAAACTTTCAAATCTAATCCCTAACCTATAAAACCAGACCCCACCCAATCTGTAGTCAGAGGGCCCAACAATGGGCCCCCCGACTTTAACCATGGATGGACCCCAAACTACAGAACACGAGTTCGGGAGCCCGGCGTTCGTCCCTTTGGGAGAACGTAGTGGGTGATCCCCTGATGAGGGGATTGAGTACATAGAATACAGCATTAAACCCAGAACCACACTAAAATGAGTAAAGCTTTAGAGGAC
>NC_051219.1:46647584-46690084 GCF_015220715.1 Pygocentrus nattereri | reverse complement strand
CGTATTGCACGGTACCTACCTTCCCGGGGCTTGGAGTCGATCACCTGGCAACGGGTGATTGCGGCACGGTTTCCGATTCTGAGGGTCCTGGGAGGCAGTGATCGGTTCGCGGCTGGCCCTCTCTTCACCTCTTTGTTCTTTGCCTCGCGAAGCAGATAGAAGAATCAAATATAAATACAACTCTAATTTATCCATATATAAGGAATAATTCTCTTGGTAAATTAAAAAAACCTAAACTACCAGACTACTAGGAGGTGCGCTAATGATAATGGGTCCTAAAATTTCTTAATATATTATCTCACACCTGTTCGTTCTCTGACTTGCCGTTGTGGGAAGGAGAATGAATAGGTGAAAAACATAGGCCAAGTCAGGCCTCGAGGGTGCCCTGCTCAGTCCAGTGGCGCACTCCTCTCTTCACCTTTTTGTTCTTTGCCTCGCAAAGCAGTTAGAAGAATCAAATATAACTTAGCCCGAATACAATTATACATAGAAAAAAAAAGTTTTCCAACAAACAAAAGGAGATTCATCCACAAACGGAGGAACTGAAAGGCCCGATGGCGTGACTTAACAAGAGGTGGCCCGTGCAATACCCTTGATCTTCCTATCTAACCACGGCTGTTGAGGACAGTTGATGGGGGAAGTCATTGTATGTTCTCTAACCCTAACCCTAACCCTAACCCTAAACCCTAAACCCTAACCCTAACCCTAACCCTAAACCTAACCCTAAACCCCAGCCCTAACACCTAACCCTAACCCCTAACCCCTAACTCTAACCCCTAACCCTAACCTAACCCTAACCCTAACCTAACCCTAACCCTAACCTAATCGAACACTAAACCATACTCCCTAAACTGATCAAACACTAAACCATACTCCCTAAACTGATAAAACACTAAACCATACTCCCTAAACTAATCAAACACTAAACCGTACTCCCTAAACTAATCAAACACTAAACCGTACTCCCTAAACTAATCAAACACCAAACCGTACTCCCTAAACTAATCAAACACTAAACCGTACTCCCTAAACTAATCAAACACTAAACCGTACTCCCTAAACTAATCAAACACTTAACCGTACTCCCTAAACCAATCCAAACACTTAACCATACTCCCCAAACCAATCCAAACACTTAACCATACTCCCTAAACCAATCCAAACACTTAACCATACTCCCTAAACCAATCCAAACACTTAACCACACTCCCTAAACCAATCCAAACACTTAACCACACTCCCTAAACCAATCCAAACACTTAACCACACTCCCTAAACCAATCCAAACACTTAACCATAATCCCTAAATTATAATAACACTAAAATACAGCCCCTACGCAATCATAACTCTGTTCATCTACTAACACCTAGACTAAAAAACCCCAACACTAAACTAAAAACACTAAATACTAAACGAAACACACCACAACACAACACACACTACACCACAGCACACCGCACAACACACACTGCACTTCACAACACACAACGCACCACACACACCACACTACACACATAGGCAGCACACACAGCGCACTGCACCACACAACACAACACACTACAACACACATTACACCACAACACACCGCACAACACACACTGCACTTCACAACACACCACATACAGCGCACCACACACCACACTACACCTCACAACACACACAGCACACTGCACCACGACACACCACACCTCACAACACACACTGCACCACATTGCACACACAACATGCAGTGCACAACACACACACGGTGCACCACACTGCACCTCACAACACACACGGCACACACATGCAGCACACACACTGCACCACATTGCACGCACAACATGCAGTGCACACCACAGCACACCGTACAACACACACTGCACTCCACAACACACCACACACAGCGCACCACACACCACACTACACCTCACAACACACACGGCACACACATGCAGCACACACACAGCGCACTGCGCCATTGGTGTACAACCCCAAACACGAGAGCCAAAGCAGTAGAAGCTTGGTATCTTCCCAGAAAAATTTCAGTGTTGGCTAACACCAGCCTGGAATTCAAAGGGAAGTTATCCGCCGGCTTGGATCTCCGCCCAAGACTGTCTGGGGGGTGACGTATTGCACGGTACCTACCTTCCCGGGGCTTGGAGTCGATCACCTGGCAACGGGTGATTGCGGCACGGTTTCCGATTCTGAGGGTCCTGGGAGGCAGTGATCGGTTCGCGGCTGGCCCTCTCTTCACCTCTTTGTTCTTTGCCTCGCGAAGCAGATAGAAGAATCAAATATAAATACAACTCTAATTTATCCATATATAAGGAATAATTCTCTTGGTAAATTAAAAAAACCTAAACTACCAGACTACTAGGAGGTGCGCTAATGATAATGGGTCCTAAAATTTCTTAATATATTATCTCACACCTGTTCGTTCTCTGACTTGCCGTTGTGGGAAGGAGAATGAATAGGTGAAAAACATAGGCCAAGTCAGGCCTCGAGGGTGCCCTGCTCAGTCCAGTGGCGCACTCCTCTCTTCACCTTTTTGTTCTTTGCCTCGCAAAGCAGTTAGAAGAATCAAATATAACTTAGCCCGAATACAATTATACATAGAAAAAAAAAGTTTTCCAACAAACAAAAGGAGATTCATCCACAAACGGAGGAACTGAAAGGCCCGATGGCGTGACTTAACAAGCGGTGGCCCGTGCAATACCCTTGATCTTCCTATCTAACCACGGCTGTTGAGGACAGTTGATGGGGGAAGTCATTGTATGTTCTCTAACCCTAACCCTAACCCTAACCCTAAACCCTAAACCCTAACCCTAACCCTAACCCTAAACCTAACCCTAAACCCCAGCCCTAACACCTAACCCTAACCCCTAACCCCTAACCCTAACCCCTAACCCTAACCTAACCCTAACCCTAACCTAACCCTAACCCTAACCTAATCGAACACTAAACCATACTCCCTAAACTGATCAAACACTAAACCATACTCCCTAAACTGATAAAACACTAAACCATACTCCCTAAACTAATCAAACACTAAACCGTACTCCCTAAACTAATCAAACACTAAACCGTACTCCCTAAACTAATCAAACACCAAACCGTACTCCCTAAACTAATCAAACACTAAACCGTACTCCCTAAACTAATCAAACACTTAACCGTACTCCCTAAACCAATCCAAACACTTAACCATACTCCCCAAACCAATCCAAACACTTAACCATACTCCCTAAACCAATCCAAACACATAACCATACTCCCTAAACCAATCCAAACACTTAACCACACTCCCTAAACCAATCCAAACACTTAACCACACTCCCTAAACCAATCCAAACACTTAACCACACTCCCTAAACCAATCCAAACACTTAACCACACTCCCTAAACCAATCCAAACACTTAACCATAATCCCTAAATTATAATAACACTAAAATACAGCCCCTACGCAATCATAACTCTGTTCATCTACTAACACCTAGACTAAAAAACCCCAACACTAAACTAAAAACACTAAATACTAAACGAAACACACCACAACACAACACACACTACACCACAGCACACCGCACAACACACACTGCACTTCACAACACACAACGCACCACACACACCACACTACACACATAGGCAGCACACACAGCGCACTGCACCACACAACACAACACACTACAACACACATTACACCACAACACACCGCACAACACACACTGCACTTCACAACACACCACATACAGCGCACCACACACCACACTACACCTCACAACACACACAGCACACTGCACCACGACACACCACACCTCACAACACACACTGCACCACATTGCACACACAACATGCAGTGCACAACACACACACGGTGCACCACACTGCACCTCACAACACACACGGCACACACATGCAGCACACACACTGCACCACATTGCACGCACAACATGCAGTGCACACCACAGCACACCGTACAACACACACTGCACTCCACAACACACCACACACAGCGCACCACACACCACACTACACCTCACAACACACACGGCACACACATGCAGCACACACACAGCGCACTGCGCCATTGGTGTACAACCCCAAACACGAGAGCCAAAGCAGTAGAAGCTTGGTATCTTCCCAGAAAAATTTCAGTGTTGGCTAACACCAGCCTGGAATTCAAAGGGAAGTTATCCGCCGGCTTGGATCTCCGCCCAAGACTGTCTGGGGGGTGACGTATTGCACGGTACCTACCTTCCTGGGGCTTGGAGTCGATCACCTGGCAACGGGTGATTGCGGCACGGTTTCTGATTCTGAGGGTCCTGGGAGGCAGTGATCGGTTCGCGGCTGGCCCTCTCTTCACCTCTTTGTTCTTTGCCTCGCGAAGCAGATAGAAGAATCAAATATAAATACAACTCTAATTTATCCATATATAAGGAATAATTCTCTTGGTAAATTAAAAAAACCTAAACTACCAGACTACTAGGAGGTGCGCTAATGATAATGGGTCCTAAAATTTCTTAATATATTATCTCACACCTGTTCGTTCTCTGACTTGCCGTTGTGGGAAGGAGAATGAATAGGTGAAAAACATAGGCCAAGTCAGGCCTCGAGGGTGCCCTGCTCAGTCCAGTGGCGCACTCCTCTCTTCACCTTTTTGTTCTTTGCCTCGCAAAGCAGTTAGAAGAATCAAATATAACTTAGCCCGAATACAATTATACATAGAAAAAAAAAGTTTTCCAACAAACAAAAGGAGATTCATCCACAAACGGAGGAACTGAAAGGCCCGATGGCGTGACTTAACAAGCGGTGGCCCGTGCAATACCCTTGATCTTCCTATCTAACCACGGCTGTTGAGGACAGTTGATGGGGGAAGTCATTGTATGTTCTCTAACCCTAACCCTAACCCTAAACCCTAAACCCTAACCCTAACCCTAAACCCTAACCCTAAACCCCAGCCCTAACCCTAACCCTAACCCCTAACCCTAACCCCTAACCCTAACCTAACCCTAACCCTAACCTAATCGAACACTAAACCATACTCCCTAAACTGATCAAACACTAAACTATACTCCCTAAACTAATCAAACACTAAACCGTACTCCCTAAACTAATCAAACACTAAACCGTACTCCCTAAACTAATCAAACACTAAACCGTACTCCCTAAACTAATCAAACACCAAACCGTACTCCCTAAACTAATCAAACACCAAACCGTACTCCCTAAACTAATCAAACACCAAACCGTACTCCCTAAACTAATCAAACACCAAACCGTACTCCCTAAACTAATCAAACACTAAACCGTACTCCCTAAACTAATCAAACACTTAACCGTACTCCCTTAACCAATCCAAACACTTAACCGTACTCCCTAAACCAATCCAAACACTTAACCGTACTCCCTAAACCAATCCAAACACTTAACCGTACTCCCTTAACCAATCCAAACACTTAACCGTACTCCCTTAACCAATCCAAACACTAAACGATACTCCCTAAACCGATCGAAACACTAAACGATACTCCCTAAACCAATCGAAACACTAAACCACACTCCCTAAACCAATCGAAACACTAAAGCACACTCCCTAAACCAATCGAAACACTTAACCACACTCCCTAAACCAATCGAAACACTTAACCACACTCCCTTAACCAATCGAAACACTTAACCATACTCCCTTAACCAATCGAAACACTTAACCATACACCCTAAACCAATCCAAACACTTAACCATACTCCCTAAACCAATCTAAACACTTAACCACACTCCCTAAACCAATCGAAACACTTAACCACACTCCCTAAACCAATCGAAACACTTAACCACACTCCCTAAACCAATCGAAACACTTAACCACACTCCCTAAATTATAATAACACTAAAATACAGCCCCTACGCAATCATAACTCTGTTCATCTACTAACACCTAGACTAAAAAACCCCAACACTAAACTAAAAACAGTAAATACTAAACGAAACACACCACAACACAACACACACTACACCACAGCACACCGCACAACACACACTGCACTTCACAACGCACCACACACACCACACTACACACATAGGCAGCACACACAGCGCACTGCACCACACAACACAACACATTACACCACAACACACCGCACAACACACACTACACTTCACAACACACCACATACAGCGCACCACACACCACACTACACCTCACAACACACACGGCACACACATGCAGCACACACACAGCACACTGGGTAGATTCCCAAAAAACCCAGGCTTATGGGAGTCAGAACACCCAGAGACCCAGGGAACTCCAAAAGACACAGGGCTATGGGAGTCAGAAAATCCACAAACCCAGGGAAATTCAAAAGACCCAAGCTTATGGGAGTTGGAACACCCAGAGACCCATGCTTATGGGAGTAGGAACACCCAGAGACCCAGGGAACTCCAATAGATCCATGCTTATGGGACTCAAAACCCCCAGAGGCCAAGGGAACTTCAAAAGACCCATGCTTATGGGAGTCAGAAACCCCAGAGGCCCAGGGAACTTCAAAAGACCCAGGCTTATGGGAGTCAGAAAACCCACAGACCCAGGGAACTCCAAAAGACCCAGGGCTATGGGAGTCAGAACACCCAGAGACCTGGGGACTTCAAAAGACCCATGCTTATGGGAGTCAGAACCCCCAGAGGCCCAGGGAACTTCAAAAGACCCAGGCTTATGGGAGTCAGAAAACCCACAGACCCAGGGAACTCCAAAAGACCCAGGGCTATGGGAGTCAGAACACCCAGAGACCCAGGGGACTTCAAAAGACCCATGCTTATGGGAGTCAGAACCCCCAGAGGCCCAGGGAACTTCAAAAGACCCAGGCTAATGGGAGTCAGAAAACCCACAGACCCAGGGAACTCCAAAAGACCCAGGGCTATGGGAGTCAGAACACCCAGAGACCCATGCTTATGTGACTCAGAACTCCCAGAGACCCAGGGAACTCCAAAAGACCCAGGGCTATGGGAGTAAGAAGACCCAGGGAACTCCAAAAGACCCAGGGCTATGGGAGTTGGAACACCCAGAGACCCATGCTTATGGGAGTGAGAACACCCAGAGACCCAGGGAACTCCAAAAGACCCATGCTTATGGGACTCAGAACCCCCAGAGGCCAAGGGAACTTCAAAAGACCCATGCTTATGGGAGTTAGAACACCCACAGACCCAGTGAACTTCAAAAGACCCAAGCTTATGGGAGTCAGAACTCCCAGAGACCCAGGGAACTCCAAAAGACACAGGGCTATGGGAGTCAGAACACCCACAGACCCAGGGAACTCCAAAAGACCCAGGGCTATGGGAGTCAGAACACCCAAGACCCAGGGTTATGGGAGTAAGAACACCCAGAGACCTGGTGACTTCAAAAGACCCAGGCTTATGGAAGTCAGAACACCCACCGACCCAGGGAACTTCAAAAGACCCAAGCTTATGGGAGTCAGAACTCCCAGAGACCCAGGGAACTCCAAAAGACACAGGGCTATGGGAGTCAGAACATCCACAGACCCAGGGAATTTCAAAAGACCCAGGCTTATGGGAGTCAGAACACCGAGAGACCCAGGAAACTCCAAAAGACCCAGGGCTATGGGAGTCAGAACACCCAGAGACCAAGGGAACTTCAAAAGACCCAGGCTTATGTGAGTCAGAACACCCAGAGACCCAGGGAACTTCAAAAGACCCAAGCTTATGGGAGTCAGAACTCCCAGAGACCCAGGGAACTCCAAAAGACACAGGGCTATGGGAGTCAGAACATCCACAGACCCAGGGAATTTCAAAAGACCCAGGCTTATGGGAGTCAGAACACCGAGAGACCCAGGAAACTCCAAAAGACCCAGGGCTATGGGAGTCAGAACACCCAGAGACCAAGGGAACTTCAAAAGACCCAGGCTTATGAGAGTCAGAACACCCACAGAGCCAGGGAACTTCGAAAGACCCAGGGCTATGGGAGTCAGAAGACCTAGGGAACTCCAAAAGACCCAGGGCTATGGGAGTTGGAACACCCAGAGACCCATGCTTATGGGAGTGAGAACACCCAGAGACCCAGGGAACTCCAAAAGTCCCAGGGCTATGGGAGTCAGAACACCCACAGACCCAGGGAACTTCAAAATTCCCATGCTTATGGGAGTGAGAACACCCAGAGACCCAGGGAACTCCAAAAGACCCAGGCTTATGGGAGTCAGTACACCCAGAGACCAGGGGACTTCAAAAGACCCAGGCTTATCGGAGTCAGAACACCCAGAGACCCAGGGAACTCCAAAAGACCCAGGCTTATGGGAGTCAGAACACCCAGAGACCAGGGGACTTCAAAAGACCCAGGCTTATGAGAGTCAGAACACCCACAGAGCCAGGGAACTTCAAAAGACCCAAGCTTATGGGAGTCAGAACTCCCAGAGACCCAGGGAACTCCAAAGGACATAGGGCTATGGGAGTCAGAACACCCACAGACCACGGGAAATTCAAAAGACCCAGGACTATCGGAGTCAGAACTCCCAGAGACCCAGGGAACTCCAAAAGACCCAGGGCTATGGGAGCCAGAACACCCACAGACCCAGGGAAATTCAAAAGACCCAGGGTTATGGGAGTCAGAACACCCTAGACCCGGGGTTATAGGAGTCAGAACACCCAGAGACCCCGGGAACTTCAAAAGACCCAGGGCTATAGGAGTCAGAACACCCACAGACCCATGCTTATGTGATTCAGAACTCCGAGAGACCCAGGGAAATTCAAAGTACCCATGCTTATGGGAGTCAGAACAGCCAGAGACCCAGGGAACTCCAAAAGACCCAGGGCTATGGGAGTCAGAACACCCACAGACCACGGGAAATTCAAAAGACCCAAGCTTATGGGAGTCAGAACACCCACAGACCCAGGGAACTTCGAAAGACCCATGCTTATGGGACTCAGAACACCCACAGACCCAGGGAACTTCAAAAGACCCAAGCTTATGGGAGTCAGAACTCCCAGAGACCCAGAGAACTACAAAAGACACAGGGCTATGGGAGTCAGAACACCCACAGACCCAGGGAACTTCAAAAGACCCAGGGCTATGGGAGTCAGAACACCCACAGACCCAGGGAACTTCGAAAGACCCAGGGTTATGGGAGTCACAACACCCAAGACCTAGGGTTATGGGAGTAAGAACACCCAGAGATCCATGAATATGGGACCCAGAACTCCCAGAGGCACAGAGAAATTCAAAAGACCCATGATTATGGGAGTCAGAACACCCATAGGCCCAGAGAACTTTAAAAGACCCATGATTATGGGACTCAGAACTCCCCGAGGCCCAGAGAAAGTCAAAAGACCCATGATTATGGGACTCAGAACTTTAAAAAACCCATGATTATGGGACTCAGAACTCCCAGAGGCCCAGAGAAATTCAAAAGACCCATGATTATGGGACTCAGAACTCCCAGAGGCCCAGAGAAAGTCAAAAGACCCATGATTATGGGACTCAGAACTTTAAAAGACCCATGATTATGGGACTCAGAACTCCCAGAGGCCCAGAGAAATTCAAAAGACCCATGATTATGGGACTAAGAACTCCCAGAGGCACAGAGAACTTTAAAAGACCCATGATTATGGGACTCAGAACTCCCAGAGGCCCAGAGAAATTCAAAAGACCCATGATTATGGGACTAAGAACTCCCAGAGGCCCAGAGAAAGTCAAAAGACCCATGATTATGGGACTCAGAACTCCCAGAGGTCCAGAGAACTTTAAAAGACCCATGATTATGGGACTCAGAACTTCCATAGAGCCATGATTATGGGACTCAGAACTCCCAGAGGCCCAGAGAAATTCAAAAGACCCATGATTATGGGAGTCAGAACTCCCAGAGGCACAGAGAACTTTAATAGACCCATGATTATGGGACCCAGAACTCCCAGAGGCCCAGAGAAATTCAAAAGACCCATGATTATGAGACTCAGAACACCCATAGGCCCAGAGAACTTTAAAAGACCCACGATTATGGGACTCAGAACTCCCAGAGGCCCAGAGAAAGTCAAAAGACCCATGATTATGGGACTCAGAACTCCCAGAGGCCCAGAGAAAGTCAAAAGACCCATGATTATGGGACTCAGAACTCCCAGAGGCCCAGAGAACTTTAAAAGACCCATGATTATGGGACTCAGAACTCCCAGAGGCCCAGAGAAAGTCAAAAGACCCATGATTATGGGACTCAGAACTCCCAGAGGCCCAGAGAAATTCAAAAGACCCATGATTATGGGACTAAGAACTCCCAGAGGCCCAGAGAAAGTCAAAAGACCCATGATTATGGGACTCAGAACTTTAAAAGACCCATGATTATGGGACTCAGAACTCCCAGAGGCCCAGAGAAATTCAAAAGACCCATGATTATGGGACTAAGAACTCCCAGAGGCCCAGAGAAAGTCAAAAGACCCATGATTATGGGACTCAGAACTTTAAAAGACCCATGATTATGGGACTCAGAACTCCCAGAGGCCCAGAGAAATTCAAAAGACCCATGATTATGGGACTCAGAACTCCCAGAGGCCCAGAGAAAGCCAAAAGACCCATGATTATGGGACTCAGAACTCCCAGAGGCCAAGAGAAAGTCAAAAGACCCATGATTATGGGACTCAGAACTTTAAAAGACCCATGATTATGGGACTCAGAACTCCCAGAGGACCAGAGAAAGTCAAAAGACCCATGATTATGGGACTCAGAACTCCCAGAGGCCCAGAGAAATTAAAAAGACCCATGATTATGGGACTCAGAACTCCCAGAGGCCCAGAGAAAGTCAAAAGACCCATGATTATGGGACTCAGAACTCCCAGAGGCCCAGAGAAATTCAAAAGACCCATGATTATGGGACTCAGAACTCCCAGAGGCCCAGAGAAAGTCAAAAGACCCATGATTATGGGACTCAGAACTCCCAGAGGCCCAGGGAAATTCAAAAGACCCACGCTTACGGGAGTCAGAACACCCAGAGACCCAGGAAACACCAAAAGACCCAGGGCTATGGGAGTCAGAACTCCCAGAGATTCAGGGAACTCCAAAAGACCCAGGGCTATGGGTGTCAGAACTCCCAGAGACCCATGGAAATTAAAAAGACCCATGATTATGGGAGTCAGAACACCCATAGACCCATGGAATTTAAAAAGACCCACAACCACGTTACATGCTCCAAAGACCCATTCTCCCCGCTTCTCTAGCTTCCTCCGGGACCGAGATCCATAATGCCCAGGGACCGCTACACCAAAATACGCTACCCCATTAACACACGCCTTTCTCGGCCTTCATCCGGGGAACACACCCGGGGAAAACACCCACCACCAACCCAGCGCACCTCACAAACCTATCTGGCCCACATTTAAGCACTCCCCCTCGGAATAAACCCGTTGGCCCGCACCGCCCAGACGCTAGGCCATTGGTAGACCTAAAAAACTTAGGGTTAGTCCAAACTATTGTCAAAGTTTTTATGGTCTCCCACAGGCACAAGCACATACATTTCTCCATGTCCACAATTTTTACTACGGTTTTTTGACTAAGTTTTTATGGTCTCCCACAGGCACAAGCACATAAATTTCTCTATGTCCACAATTTTTACTACAGTTTTTTGAGTTTTTATGGTCTCCCAGGGGCACAAGCACATACATTCTCCATCTCCACAATTTTTACTACGGTTTTTTGACTAAGTTTTTATGGTCTCCCACAGGCACAAGCACATAAATTTCTCTATGTCCACAATTTTTACTATGGTTTTTTGACTAAGAGTTTATGGTCTCCCACAGGCACAAGCACATAAATTTCTCTATGTCCACAATTTTTACTACAGTTTTTTGAGTTTTTATGGTCTCCCACAGGCACAAGCACATAAATTTCTCTATGTCCACAATTTTTACTACAGTTTTTTGAGTTTTTATGGTCTCCCAGAGGCACAAGCACATACATTCTCCATCTCCACAATTTTTACTACGGTTTTTTGACTAAGTTTTTATGGTCTCCCACAGGCACAAGCACATAAATTTCTCTATGTCCACAATTTTTACTATGGTTTTTTGACTAAGTTTTTATGGTCTCCCACAGGCACAAGCACATACATTTCTCCATGTCCACAATTTTTACTATGGTTTTTTGACTAAGTTTTTATGGTCTCCCAGAGGCACAAGCACATACATTCTCCATCTCCACAATTTTTACTACGGTTTTTTGACTAAGTTTTTATGGTCTCCCACAGGCACAAGCACATAAATTTCTCTATGTCCACAATTTTTACTACGGTTTTTTGAGTTTTTATGGTCTCCCACAGGCACAAGCACATAAATTTCTCTATGTCCACAATTTTTACTACAGTTTTTTGAGTTTTTATGGTCTCCCAGAGGCACAAGCACATACATTCTCCATCTCCACAATTTTTACTACGGTTTTTTGACTAAGTTTTTATGGTCTCCCACAGGCACAAGCACATAAATTTCTCTATGTCCACAATTTTTACTATGGTTTTTTGATTAAGTTTTTATGGTCTCCCACAGGCACAAGCACATACATTTCTCCATGTCCACAATTTTTACTACGGTTTTTTGACTAAGTTTTTATGGTCTCCCAGAGGCACAAGCACATACATTTCTCCATCTCCACAATTTTTACTACGGTTTTTTGACTAAGTTTTTATGGTCTCCCACAGGCACAAGCACATAAATTTCTCTATGTCCACAATTTTTACTATGGTTTTTTGACTAAGAGTTTATGGTCTCCCACAGGCACAAGCACATAAATTTCTCTATGTCCACAATTTTTACTACAGTTTTTTGAGTTTTTATGGTCTCCCACAGGCACAAGCACATACATTTCTCCATGTCCACAATTTTTACTACGGTTTTTTGACTAAGTTTTTATGGTCTCCCACAGGCACAAGCACATACATTTCTCCATGTCCACAATTTTTACTACGGTTTTTTGAGTTTTTATGGTCTCCCACAGGCACAAGCACATACATTTCTCCATCTCCACAATTTTTACTACGGTTTTTTGACTAAGTTTTTATGGTCTCCCACAGGCACAAGCACATAAATTTCTCTATGTCCACAATTTTTACTATGGTTTTTTGATTAAGTTTTTATGGTCTCCCACAGGCACAAGCACATACATTTCTCTATGTCCACAATTTTTACTATGGTTTTTTGACTAAGAGTTTATGGTCTCCCACAGGCACAAGCACATAAATTTCTCTATGTCCACAATTTTTACTACAGTTTTTTGAGTTTTTATGGTCTCCCACAGGCACAAGCACATACATTTCTCCATGTCCACAATTTTTACTACGGTTTTTTGACTAAGTTTTTATGGTCTCCCACAGGCACAAGCACATACATTTCTCCATGTCCACAATTTTTACTACGGTTTTTTGAGTTTTTATGGTCTCCCACAGGCACAAGCACATACATTTCTCCATGTCCACAATTTTTACTATGGTTTTTTGACTAAGTTTTTATGGTCTCCCACAGGCACAAGCACATACATTTCTCCATGTCCACAATTTTTACTACGGTTTTTTGACTAAGTTTTTATGGTCTCCCAGAGGCACAAGCACATACATTTCTCCATGTCCACAATTTTTACTACGGTTTTTTGACTAAGTTTTTATGGTCTCCCAGAGGCACAAACACATAAATTTCTCTATGTCTACAATTTTTACTATGGTTTTTTGACTAAGTTTTTATGGTCTCCCACAGGCACAAGCACATACATTTCTCCATGTCCACAATTTTTACTACGGTTTTTTGTTTTTATGGTCTCCCAACGCTCTCTGTGAGTCAAAAGACCCCCGTCGGCCACTGGGAGACCCAGTAGAAACAAAGACCCGGGGAACTTCGAAACACCCATCGCTATGGAAGTCACAACATCCAGAGGCCCTTCCCATCTTTCCCCTAAACCTAAATTTAACCCAACCCTAAAACCTAATCTTAAACTTAATGCTAACCTTGAACTCTGACCATAAACCTAACTTTAACCCAACCCTAAAACCTAAGCTTAACCCTAATCAATAACCTTGGCCCCTAAAATCTAATCTTAGACCTAATGCTAACCTTGAAATCTAACCCTAAACCTAACCCTAACCCTAACTTAACCTTAACCTTGGCCCCTAAAACCTAATCTTAGGCTGATTCAATTATTAAACACTGGAGGTTCAAGTTTAGATTGCTGCCATAGTGAAGTCAAAACCCTTGATGTGCTGCTGAGAACAGATGAATCAGACAACAGATGACCACCAGAGCAGCTGTCCCTGCATCAAGGGGTATTTGGCACAGCCCCAGGAAAGAACGTGCTATTTGAGCAGGGCTCAAGTCTGTGACCAGTAGCACCAGAAACAGGGCAGGTCTGTGGTATTGAACAATGAGCGGTTCTTTGACCTTCAGGTGCTCTGTAAGCATAAGGTTGGCCATTGATGGATGGACAGGGGCCAGTGTGGTTATTAGAATGGGGTGTGGAGGCACTTAGTGGGTTGGACCATGTAACTGAATGACTAGGAGTGAATGACTGAATGACTTTTTTTAGAGTAAATGTGCCATAACCAAAGTGTTACTCTAATGGCACCAAAGCACCGTTTTATCAAGCTCAAGATAAAAAGATGAAACAAACAAACTAAACAAACAAATACAGAATACATACATATATACCTATATATATATATATATATATAGATATAGATATATAGATATAGATATATATATATAGATATAGATATATATAGATGCAAACAGATAGGGTTAAATCAGATATAAATCTTTTTTTTTTACCTTACAGTAAACATAAAAGTGCTGACAATACCCTCAGTTTAGATAACTAACACAAAATGAATAAAGGCCATTACACAAAGAAATGTGTTAATCTCACATCCATCTCTTTAGAGCTAAAGTGAGTGATCTTTCCCACCTGAATGATGAACTGCACTTCCGAGTGGGAGCTCTGTGAGCACACCCACTGTCCAGTGAGAACAGATTCTTACTAGCCCCCGCTGCTGATGTCACACAGCAGCAGCACGCAACCTGCAAACAGTCCGCCGATACGTACACACAGTGAGCTGGAAGTCCAGTCCACGAGCGAGAAAAAAGTTCAGTCCATCCAATAGTTCCCACGGGCAAAAGTTTCGCGGCTGACCCACACAAAGTGCCAAAAGTCTGTTACCTGTTGTACAAACTCCACCAAAAAAAACCCCAAAATGACAAGGATACGAATAAAATTGTCCGACGTTAATGAATGTCTATCCTCATGGCACAAACTCGGCAGGGCAGCATTAGCCAGCAAACAGTTTCCTGCACCGACAGTGGTCCATGGTAGGGAAACAAAAAAAATGGAAAAAACAGGTGCACTCACCGAATAAAGCTGAAAATTTGGCTAAAGTCCCACACCCGGTGGCTGTGCTACAGCAGCTTACCATCTTGCACAGAGGGTTACACCTCCCTTGTGCATGCACAGTAGTACAATACATGTAGGCAATCATTACAATCCTTTACAGAATGATGTGGGTTTTTAATGCAGTGCCGCCTGAGGGGTCGAAGGTCACGGGCATTCAGTGTTGGTTTTCTGCCTTGCCGCTTACCTGCAGAGATTTCTCCAGATTCTCTGAATCTTTTGATGATATTATGGACTGTAGATGATTAAATCCCTAAATTCCTTGCAGTTGCACGTTGAGAAATATTGTTCTTAAACTGTTGGACTATTTGCTCACGCAGTTGCTCACAAAGTGGTGAACCTCACCCGTCCTTGCTTGTGAACGACTGAGCCTTTCAGGGATGCTCCCTTTATACCCAATCATGACACTCACCTGTTTCCAATTAACCTGTTCACCTGTGGAATGTTCCAAACAGGTGTTTTTTAAACATTGCTCAACTTTTCCAGTCTTTTGTTGCCAGTGTCCCAACTTCATTGGAACACGTTGCAGGCATCAAATTCAAAATGAGTGAATATTTGCAAAAAACAATAAAGTTTATCCGTTTGAGCATTAAATATCTTGTCTTTGTAGTGTATTCAATTAAATATAGGTTGAAAAGGATTTGCAAATCATCGTATTCTATTTTTATTTATGTTTTACACAAAGTCTCAACTTCATTGGAATTGGGGTTGTATATTTTGTCCAAAAGACTGAAATTTCATCATAAAATGCACATTCAACATTCAGGCAAATTGACCAAAATTCATAAGGCTACCTTACCTTACCTTCATGTGCATTTTTTGACTGTTCATTTATTCTCTTAACATTCAATACAAGGTAAAAAAAGTTGTTGGAAAATGCCTCTGCACGTTATATTTTGTCCAAAATATTCAAATTTCACCAAAATATGCATATTCAACATTGAGCCAAATTGGCCAAAATACGCAAGGCTTACCTTCATATGCATGTTTTGACTGTTCAAAAATTCACTTATTAGTCAGTTCAAGGCATCAAAAGTTGTTGGAAAATGCCTCCGCATGACATATTTTGTCAAAAAGATTCAAATTGCATCATAAAATGCACATTCAACATTGAGCCATATTGGCCAAAATAAGTGATACTCTTTGTTTTCTTCATCGGCCCTGGTGGGGCTCTTGACAGGCCACATTAACTTTGAGTCTGTTGGCAGGTGCAATCTCTTTGAGGACAGTCGTGGGCTGGAGGTTAGAGAACTGGCCCTGTGACCGGAAGGTTGCCAGTTCAATCCCCAGTGCCGACAGTCCATGACTGAGGTGTCCTTGAGCAAAACACCTAACCCCCAACTGCTCCCCGGGTGCCGTGGATAGGGCTGCCCACCGCTACGGGTAAGTGTGCTCACTGCCCCCCTAGTGCGTGTGTGTATTCACTAGTCTCTATGTAATGTTTCACTTCATGGATGGGTTAAATGCAGAGGTGGAATTTCCCCATTTGTGGGATTAAAAAAGTATCACTTATCTCCCTCAGAGACAATTACCCTGATGGTTAATGTCTGTTGCATAGCTATCTGGGGAAAATATAAGAAGGTATTTAGCAAATAACATCTTTCCAGTGTAACCATAAGTGCTCCTTGTACCCTGTATGCTGATAATGGAAGGACGTCATTCAACTCTGACAGTTTGACCACATACATAGAGGGGGTGTCACTATAGAGAAGTTGGTAAGATCTCAAGTGTTCACAGTACCATGTTGTCATTCTGTGGCAGACAAACTGAATTTCTGAGTTTGCTGCAGGAATCTTTTCAATCTGGGCAAATCCTGTGAGACCTGAGGGATATCCTGTAGAGAGTATCATGCCTGGATGATACTTGATTCCATCTACACAGACAGACGATGCAACAAGTACTGACCCTGGCTTTGGAAAGTTTTGAGTGATTACCTTCTGTACATTCAAAGGGAAAGAAGTGAGCAAAGCTGGGGTAGCCTTTGTAACCTCAACTGATGGCCTAAACAATGAGCTACAGTCAAGATAGTAACTGAGTGCTTTCTGGTGTTTGGTAGCAAGTGTCATGGCAACATCAGTGAATTCTGTGAAGCTGCTTTGTGACAATATCTGTTGTAAAAAGCACTATATACATTGATTTGATTTGATTTGATCAGATGATGTGTCCTAATTTTTTTAAGCTTCTGGGCCAAGGGTGGGCTTCTGCCTACAGAAATACAAGCCTGAGCTTGGAGACCAATGTTCATTCCTTCAGAGAGAATTGTGTGATATTAAATAAGCAGCAAACCCAGAATTACACTAAAATGAACAAAACTAGTTGACAGTAGATTCTTAAGGAATCCTTGGATTTTTCCCAATATGCGAATGGTCACAAAACCAAATCTTTAAACTTGAATAACTTTAAAATGAAACCATATAGATGCTGAACTTTCTGATCATAAAACTTTGACTTTTACAAACAATCCCACATCGTAAAAGTACAGGTGTCCACCCTGTTGGAATTTACATCTTAAGGTGGTTGACCTGTTGAGGGACCTGTCCGCCACTGGTGTGCACAACCTCAAAGGAGGCCCCAAAGTGGTAGAAGCTTAAAATCTTTCCAGAAGGATTTCAGTGTTAGCTAAGACCAGCCTGGAATTTGAAGAAATCACTGGCTTGGACCTTCACATAATATTGTTGAAATACTGTTTTACTATTGGCTGAAATTACTTCTGTTGACCACACTGTAAAATTGTTCATCACACACATTTAATATTATTAAACTCAAATACTTTAGTTGAAAGAATATAGCTTTAGTATTCATTTATTTATTCAGTTATTTACTTAGATTGATAAAAAGCACTTAAGTTACATTTTACTAAATGAGGTTTAGACTTAAAAGATGAACTAGTGGAGTAATCAGGATTTTTGAGGGGCAGCTGAGAAAAATAGGCTCATCTATTGCATGACAGGGTGAACAGCATACAGCACTGCTGCCCTAACCCTCCTGCTCTGATTAGAATTGACCCACTTCAATGTCATGCAAAACAGATGTATGGTTGGTCAATGTAAATGCTGAAGGTCCCATTTTTCCTTCCAAAGAGAGCATTTACGCTCATGTTACTATTGACATGCACCAGCTACGGCAAGTCATTTTAATCTAAAACAACGGCAGTAATACAAATAATTCAGGTTTTACCAGTAAAACTCCAAACTAGTCAAAATAGTAAGAAAAATAATAATAGAAATCTGTTTTACAGATCTCCATTATGAAAACGTCACAGATAATTACGACTAGTCAAATTGTAATAAAGCCTGGCAAATTCTTCATACTGGGTTAGAAATGATTCCCATCCCATTACCTCACCTCACCTCACCTCACCTCACCTGATCAGTCTTACCATCACATGCAGCTCTGAGTTCTGTTATAGCTGTAACAGTGTTGTACACCTTTAAGACGAAGGGGCTTCCTTCATTTTTATCCCATGTGAAAGGCAGGCAGCCAATAAAGCACTTCTCATCTTCGCCACTCTAGGGGGCACTATAGCGATGCTTTTTTCAATCATGGGGCACCAGGGCAGCCGGCCTGCCCCCCCTCTGAGTCTGCCAGTGTGATGAAGTGGTTTAACGATGCAGTTTCCTCCTCCCCTCAGTTTGTTCCATATTAATGCCAACCAGAAGGTAAGAATGACCCTACAGACTGCTGACCATGAAGGCTTGTGGCATTGCATGGACGGTTAGCAGGCAGGACAGGAGCGTAGCGTGCAACAGACACGGCATTAGAGACTTTGTAAAGCACTAGGCAAGTTTATATGTAGAATAGTGTGTCCAGGGAATGAGAAACAGGTGTGTGCAGGGTTTTTTTTTGTTTGTTTTGTTTTTATTTTTTTTATTTTTTTTTTGGGGGGGGGGGGGGGGGGGGGCAGCTATGGTTAAAAATAACAGCGCACCTGATTTAATTTCACAAAGCAATGATCAAATAAAATTATCAGCCTACCAAAACCCATTGTGTTTATATAGAGTAATGCAGCGTATTTATTCTTACATTACTATTTCAGCACCAAACTCTTACTACCAAGTTGAAATATATGAGTGAATATAATATCCTCAGGTGAACAGGATTTCTGTGCTGTACAGAGTCAGGAAAACGCTCTTCTGCGCTGTCAGTGCGGATATAATCAGTTTATATTCAGAATAAAACAAAACAGTTTATTCTTTAATCATTTAAGAATAAATTTCCACTGAAACAAAATAAATGAACAGAAGTTAAAGAGGACTGGGGAGTTCAGTGCCGTCACGCGGCTGAAGAGGCGGAGCCAGTAACCATAGAAACACTACACAGCGTGTGACGCAGGAAGGAGCAGCTGATTCGCTCTTTCGCAAAATAACTGCAATGTCTTTCTTTGGCGTCACTAATCTGGGCTATCAGAGGCCCTTCGGGGACAGGACGATGCCTTCGTCGCTGAAAAAGTCAGACGCACAAGGTAACGTACCTGTACGGTTTAGCCTTAACTTCAGGTAACGTTAGTATTGCTAAGCTAAGCTAAGCTAGGCTAGGCTGGGCCAGCTGTGAACTGACGCTGGAAAAGCAGCCCGGTCAGATTTCCAGCCGCAGCGCACACAGCAGTGAGCGGAGCTCCTTAAACTGATGCTCAGTCCCGTTTCTTATTTTACCCCTACCCCTTGTTTTCGAGTGTAACCCTACGCACTGAACCCGAGCTGCAGGGCAGGGGTTGAAATCTCCCCCCTGTGAAATGGGACGACCCTTCAAGAACTGGATACGTCATCAGGTGTCGTCAGCGACTTTTACGTAAACAAAGGAGACCAGGTTTTCTGGCCATTTCTAATAAGCCACCTTAAGCCGTGGTGAGCTCACGTGTGTGTCACGTGACAGGACAGGTGAATTATATTTAAAATAGCCTAGAAAAAATAATCAGGACGTGTTTTCCTGCTTTGTCTCCAGAGATCTGAAAGTTTGGAATCACAGTATAGACTGAAATATAGGCAAGACAGCGGGTGTTGTAAGATGTTTTATAAAATTAAGATTGTAAGTTCATTTACACTATAAATTGTGTCTTGACGTGAAATTAACTTCTCACACTGACTGATGCTGGATATATTCAGGTGTTCCTCAGGAGTTTGTGTGAACTTAAGGACTAGAATACCAAATTGTAATTTCTAACTACTTTTCCTTCCACCTGAGCCACTGTTTCATTGAAATAAAAATGGGCCTCATTTACCAACCGTTCTTAAAACAAAATGTCTTCCTAAAACCCACTTACACACCTTTCATGAAGACCCTGTCGTCACCAATATTCTCTTATTTGGGTTTGTTCTTGGGTAAGAACAGAATCTACACACAGTCAAAAGCACAAAGGTGAAACCCTTCTAACCCTAACTAAGAACACATTATGATTCTGACATAGACTTTTTTAGGACCTTTCTCAAGAACCGTTGAAAATAAAAACTGAGAAAGTGTTGGTGAAAGAGACCTGATATTCTTTCTTGATTTGTCTTGCTCTATCCACCGTTTAAAACTGAAGACTCAAGATGGGATAAACTTCCAGACCTCCCCCCAGTTACTTCCCCAAGAACACTGACATGCACTGAGACCTTCAGCATCTACAACCAGCCCACCTCCTTCACAGCAAACATACATCAGGGCAGTCAGAAGAAATACAAGGAGATGATCAGACGGGTACAGACACCCAGATGTAAGTCCAAATAAATGAATAAATTTGTGTTGGATAATGTTTCTGCCCATTTCATAATGTGTGGGGTTGGCTGAAGTGGATTCTTTCTTCCAGCTCCTAACCAGCTGTACTGTGTGCCTTTAACGGACAATCAGCAGTACGGGTGGTGGCTGCCCATCGGTGAACCTAAGATTAATGATTCTTGGACTAAAATCCGTCGCTTTCCCCGCAAGAACAGCGAAATGACTAAGTATGAAAAGCTCTATGCTTCCACAGCATCCTGTGTAAATTTTGTATTTTCTCTCTTGCATTAAATTATATTAGTTGTTCTACACTAACTGGTCACAATTAGACTCCATCTGTTTCAGATAAAGTGGCCAGTGAGTGGGGACATGTCATACTGTCACGAGACAAATGTCTTATCCAGCTTTTGTCTACTCAGCATGTCTTTTTGATATTTCAGATTTGTGAAGGAGATGTCCATGACTGACCGAGAGTTCAGCTTATTTTGAGCTTCTTTGCCAAAACTGTCAGAATGGATCTTTTTTTTTTCTCTTTGACATGCAGTGTTGCTCATAGCTCTGCTAATAAAGTAACTTGTTCTTAACATTACTTCATACTGTAGTTTGCTCAGCACATGTTGGAACTGCAGATATAGATTCACCATCATAAAAATGTCAAAGCTGTGCATGTGCAGATTTACTGATGATCAAATGCTTTGTGTAGCTTAAGTATCCATTCCCTATAAAGCTGCCAATTTCAAAGGATTTTGAAATTTACTTGATGCTCAAATAAAGCTTGAATGAGACATATAATTACAGCAAGTGTTTAATCTAAAGTTATTTGTCTTGCTTAAGAAGAGAAAGCTTGTGCTCTATCCTCTAATAAGTCATCTCTGACGTATCATCATATGTGACAGTGATAGTTTGGCTACTTATCAAAAATTTGAATGTGGTAAGTAATAATGCCAGCTTTGTTTAACACACAGATGGGATGTCATTGGAAGACGTAAGGAGGCAGTAGTGTTTTCATTACAGAGTTTCTGAGGAAACGGCTCAACACGCATCTCAGTGCAGGCTCTAAAATATTTACAGCACCAGTTTGCAGTAGCAGAGTGTCTTTGGTTGCTCACAGCTACAACCTGACCTGGGTTTGGAAATGATGACATTCTGCCTGTTAAATGGATATTCCATCATATGAGCATAAAACAGTCTTTGGGCACCTCTTGTCAAAAGGGTTATTTGCCAATAAGTTAACACAACTTCCACAAGGAACACACTTAAATACGTACATTTCTGTATATTTAAATGCTCAAATTATTTGCTGGATTCAACATACTGTTAAATTTAGCAAATAAACAGTAGCAGTCATTACAATTTGCAGAAGCCTGTTCTGTGTAGAGTTTGTGTTAAGCAATTTGATCAAAAGTGGCCAAACTTTTACATAAGACTATTAAAAGGTTATTTCTGTTAGATACATAAAACTAGTTTTTGTTGTTTTGATGTTGATATAATAGCTGTAAATGTATATTTTTTCAACCATTTGTTTGTCTTGGGTGCCTTTGGTCACTATGTATGAATCAACATGAACATTCAAGTTAGCTACGACTTGAAGATACCATAAACAAACAGAACAAGAAAAAGAATCATAGCCGGACATTATCCATTGAGAACTGGAGTTTCCTGAAAAAGATTTGGTTACTTAACAGACTTACTTTGGCGAAGGAAAGAGACTGTTTGCAGTAAAATAACCAGAGATGTGAAGAAAAACTTGAAACCTAACTTAAATTATCCGTTGAAATGATCTTGATTTTCCAGAGTGAAACCACCTACACTTGGCAAAAAATGTTACCAGCAAGGATCTGAAGCACAACTGAACAAGTTAACTGAAGCATCTCATAATGTAGTGCATCCATACAAAAAAAGGCTAATACAATAAAGAACCTTACAAGCAGCTAAAAGATGAAAGTGTTGGATTGGCACATTTGTACATTATATATTCATATCTATCAAGCATTTCATATTCTTGATTTACTCCACTTACATTTGATCATTATTATGTTCTAATACTTGGGCTCACAAAATGCCCTCCTTCTATTTTTGTGCATTAATACTTTTCTTTCCTTAATTGTCATATTTTCAGGGATTTTCCATACTTATATGTGCTAGAGGATTTTTAGTCTTTTCAACTTTAACTTAAATTTTGTTTCATGTTTTCAGTAATGATTTTGAAAGCAATCATAATCTCATTAAATTTGTTTTAAAAAATGTCAGCTATTTTTTTTTTTTGTTTGAAAAAAAAAAGCTCAATTAAATTCAATTACATCCTTTTTCACAAAGAGCTCCACATAAAATCCAGAAGAAATGACTCATCTGCAACAATAAAAACAATCGAAACAGACATTATTCTTTATTTTGTAGGAGGGGAAAAGTTATTTCTATATCAGTCTTTCCATTGCATGTTGAAAAGCTTGTCCCTTCTCTAGTATTTTGACTAAAGGAAAACAGAAAATCAAACAAAAGCGTACAGAAATAAAAGGAGCGATCAGGAGTCAGTCAGCCTGATCACACAGGCCCCAGTGTGAGAGTCAGTAGTACTAAAATACTTCTTTAAAATACATTTTACCTGCCCACAACTGATCCAACACTATGCCCGGTTCCCTCCCACTGAGCCTTCATCCTGTGTCCTTGACTCCATTACATAAAACTGCAACTGCTTTTGGTTACAAATGTGATCAACTGACATATGCAATGAACCAGTGCTACTACCGTGGCCATTTTTAAGCAAGTAGGGAATACTCAGCAGGAGAAAGACACGGCTTGGGCTGTTACCATGCAAGTTCATATTTGGAAATAAGTGGTTGGAACGATGGAAATGGCATTTTCAATGATGAAGCTACGAGGACTGTTCAGGAGCCTCAGGTGTTTTTTCATAATGTGGACCACATGAGACAGAGAGGCACTGTTAATATACACTTTTGTTCAATTAAGGCAAATGCACTCTACTGCGTACTGCACACATGCAGTGGAGGGTTTTTCACGTCTGTTAGATCGGTTAGACGGCGGAGCTGCCAACTGGCCTGCAAAGGCATGAAGCCTTTCATATTGTCGCAGTCGTATCAAAACCTTCAGAATTTCTATATTTTCTACACAATTTGAAAACACCAGCTGCCCTTCACATTGTGTGAACACTTCATTATGAATAAACAAACAGAAAAGTAACTGAATAAACTTGTTACATTAACATACATCAAAAGTTAAACCTTCTTTTTCCTTTTCCTCCAAAGTTTCCATTTCAGAGATACAAGGTTTTGTTACAACAGCGAAATAATTATGCAATCCTAGAGACTGAATAAGGAACATCATACTCGCGTCTTTCTTGTATGACTGACTAATCTCTTCCTCATAGCATGACTTTTTTCAAAGAGCATTTGAGGAATAAAAGGGCACCACAGCAAATACTGTTCTGCTGACCCTACATCACTGACCACAGCTGACTCACTTAGTACCAATACACTCAAACATCCATCCCAAATGGCTTGTTCATGCCTTGTTCCTTCTCCAAAGTTGGAATGGAATCATAATCAAATGCACATTAATAACAACCATAATAGGAATAATAAAAATGATGAACACAGAGGTGATACAAAATACCCAACATTAAAACTTTAGAGAAACAAACAGAAAAGAATCTGTCGAGAAGATACCACAATCAGACATGCTTTAGAGCAGTTAGGTTTGGCAAGAAAAGCAGTTTGTCATATCATAGAAACCTCACAGTGAAAAGAGTTATGCCCCTTCGAGATTACAAAGCACAGTATTCAGTCATAATTTATAGATATATTTCTCTCGCTCTCTCTTTAAAAAAAAAAAAAAGCATAAGTCTCTCTGTTGTGAATTGGAACTCAGTAAACTGTCTGGTACCGTGGTATCCAATGCCGTGGCTTTCCCCCAATGCCTCCAAAAAACAAAAACCAACCAAAACAAACTTTTTTTCCTTTTTATTTTGTTTTGTACCAAAAAATACTTCTTTGAAAAAGAAGAGACGGCTGATGGAACGAAGGAAACAAAACTGCGGTCTCTCTGGCGGACAAGTTGTGAGCCCAGGCGTGATCGTGTTCCATATAGCATAAGACACCGCCTTTAACTTTCCATCCATGGAATCTAATGTGGTTATTCTAAAAGTCAGGCCTTCTGGTCGATTCCTCTCAATCCTTTATCTCGACAAGAAGCAAAAATTCCAAGATAAACAACAGCTTGATGCATCAGCCTGGTAAGATAGCTGGTAAATGACTTGTGTCATGTTGATCGAATTATCCTGGGCTTCACTCTCAAAACTGGAACAAAAAAGGGGGAAAAGGCTTTAAGAGCATTAGACAATATTCAAAACGTCTTCAAAACTTTTTCTATTAAATACTTTGGTCTTTGGTCAATATTTCTCTTCGATATTTATACACATACTGTAATTTGTACACACACAAATATACAGACGTACATGCTTCTGTACGGTATAGATGTGTATGCATGTTTCACATTGTTTCTCATAAAGGACTTTTTGCACTAAACATCAAGATTAAAATAAATAACCAAATCAGAAACAAAAACAAGTACCTGCATTTATATTCTCCTGAAATAAAATAATAGAGGAAAAAAATAGGAGAAAATGCCTTATGTACAGCGTTTTTCTTCGGCGACAAAAGGCCTTTGTTAAATAAACAGACTTTGCATCTTTCAAGTAGCCTGAGAAAGAGGCTTAAAGACAGAAACAATCGTCCTTCGGAGTGTACAGCCAAACATGTGACTGCTGCATCACAACTCCCTATCCCAGAGTTTATATTTTCTTTCTATTCATATTTTTTTGTATGTATGCAATTTTTTTCCTTCAAGTGATGACATGGCTACTTGTTTGACTTCAGTTTGTCTTGCGTGACCTTCCTCCATGATCCATCTGGAGAAGTATGGGATTCAGAGGAATGCTAACACGCTGCTAACTGCTGGGCGGTCCATCGTTCAGGAAGTATGTGGTCATCTCCCCCTTGCCTTTGACTTTTATGATGCCACGGCACTCCAACTGGTACCCTTTGGTTGCCAACACTTGGTGCAGGTCCGTGGTCACCTGCAAGAGTCATATGGTAACTTAGCAGCTCATTAACATTCAAATAACTGTGCGCCAGATTAAACTGAAATAAAGAAAATGCATCACTGCATAGAAAGAAATGTGTTACTATTAGTGCTGTCAGTGATGCGTTAACACTTTATTAATTTAACATTGGCAACATCAGTAATATCAGCAACGTTAGAACTTGGGGATGCCTTTTACAAGACTACACCGGACAGTGTACTATGAATACTATAAACCATGAATAAATCAACAAGCAGAAAAGTAACAAAAGCAACAACAAAGCAGAATTCTACATTTTACCACAAAACAGAATATAATGCAGCATTATAAAAGCGAGATTGCACCTGAATGCGATCTGGTACCCCCGTGCTGTCCATGCGACTGGCCACATTTACTGTGTTTCCCCAGATGTCGTACTGGGGCTTCCTGGCTCCAATGACCCCAGCTACCACTGGCCCAATATTTAGTCCTGTAGAGAATGAGAAATAATGAATTGTGACATATTGAGTTTCATACTCCAGAATAGAATGAGGGGTTTAAATCAGTGCATTTTAATAGTGCAGTAAAGTTTAGAGGTCATGGCAAAAAAAAAAATGGTTATTGTTACTACAAATGATTCTCCCTTACCAATCTTCATCTGGAAGTTGTTGAAGGAGTGCTCGTTAATGTATTTCATCTGCTCGCGGAGCCTCATGGCGTAGTCCGCAAGCGCTGTGATATGAGTGCGGCCCTCTTTGTCATAGGTGGAATCGTTCAGGCCTGAAGCTGCCATGTAGGTGCTGCCTATGGTCTTAATCTTTTCCAGCTGCCTGTATTTCTCTTCACTGATGATCTAAAGGATAGTAAAAGACACAGTTTAATGGTTTACAGAGCATGTAAAAATTGGACATTTCACCCCAAAATTAGTATTTAATTTTATTTATCTAATTTTATGTTATTTGTCATGTTATCCAGCTTCCTGTAGTACCGCACCCCTTAACTTGGGGGTCACAATGATGATATTTTATCATTATCGTGATAAATTATGTCACAATATGCATTTCTGAGCATATCATAGATCGTCAGCACTGACTACCTACATGTTTCTATACAAACTGAACATAATTAGGCCTGTTTGATTTGATTTTGTGCAGTGTGGTTTGTAAAAGGTTTAATATCTCTGTAGTTGAAGATTATTATTATTATTATTTGATTTATTTATTTTTTTATTACATTTTATATGTGGCTGTCCAGGTTCTAATCTTATAAAAATGAAATATTGTGATACAGTTTCTGTCTCATGAAAATGTGTTTAAGTACTGTGATACAATAGTTTTGCCATATCTCTAACCCCTTCATCAGCTTCATTGGTTTGATAATTTTTTTTATTTTTGCCATCTCACTACAATATCCAGCATGCACTACACAAAATACAAACACTGGAAACTCTCCACAGCAATAAAGACATCCAAACTGCTCATACAGCCACTGATGTACAGGACAATAAATATAGATTCCTAACATTAATGTTAGCTACATAGTTTTAAACCTGACAGTCTCACTCTAGAGACTATTGTGGCACCAGCGTAGAAAGCAAGTAGGCGTGTTCAACACAGATGCAGTAATAGTTAATTTTTTGGGGTTTTTTTTGCAGAAAGGTCACAAAAGCAACCTTTGGCCTGCATGGATTCCAGCATGTCTTTCTGTTGTAACTGTTCCATAGCATACAGGAATCAAAAGCTTTACAGTTATTTGGATGGCATTCTTTATGTATACTGTGTATTATGGCTGTATATACACCAATCAGCCATAACATTAAAACCACATATTTCTACACTCATTATTCATTTTATCAGCTCTGTTTACCATATAGGTGCAATATGTAATCCAATTACAGTCTGTGTTAGGGTTAGTCCATCTGTTTCTCTGATACTTTGTTACCCCTTTTACCCTGTTCTTCAGTGGTCAGGTCCCCCAAGGACCCTCACAGAGCAGGTACTATTTGGGTGGTGGGTCATTCTCAGCACTGCAGTAACACTGACGTGGTGGTGGTGTGTTAGAGAATAGTCCACCAATCAAAAATATCCAGCCAGCAGCATCCTGTGGGCGGCGTCCTGTGGGCAGCGTCCTGTGGGCAGCGTCCTGTGGGCACTGATGAAGGACTAGAGGATGACCAACACAAACTGTGCAGCAGCAGATGAGCTGTCGTCTCTGACTTTACATCTACAAGGTGGACCGTCAAGGTTGGAGTGTCTAATAGTGTTTAAAAAAAAAGCTGTGTCTGATCCACTCATACCAGCACAACACACACTAACATGCTGTCACCACGTCAGTGTTACTGCAGTGCTGAGAATGATCCACCACACAAATAGTACCTGCTCTGTGAGGGTCCATGGGGGTCCTGACCACTGAAGAACAGGGTAACAGAGTATCAGAGAAACAGATGGACTACAGTCTGTAACTGTAGAACTACAAAGTCAAGTCAAAGTTTATTTATTTAGCACTTTTTACAACAGACATTGTGACAATGCAGCTTTACAGAAAAATGTGCACCTATATGGTAAGTGGAGCTGTTAAAATGGACAATGAGCGCAGAAACAAGGAGGTATTTTTAATGTTTTGGCTGATAACAGTATGTGTAGAAAAAATATGAAGTCATAGGTCAAAGGCAGCACTCAATCAAGTGTCAGACTGTTCTGACAGAAAGCTTTGTACAGAGACTGTTCTGTTCTTTATACAAAACACTACTTATCTCACTTCCATACTTTTTAAACAACCAAATGCTGATCTGCTAAATTGACCTGCTCCTTACCTATTGTAATGGCTATTTGTTATGTAGGCTTACATAGACACAGCAAAACCTCAACTCCCCAGACATGTTTTCAGTACTTGGCCATGTTTTGTCTAAAACTTCAGGTGAGGTGGCAGCAGATGGAAACTGAAAGGTCTGTATGGAACAGAAATGGTGTCGTACTTTGTATACAGAAGATTCAAAGCCTGATGACTGAGACAGTAAAGATGGAGAGACAATTAATAGACCTCAATCAGTGTCAGAAATGCTTAATCAATTCTAACGTTGAAGAATTGCTCCCCCTCCTGCCCATTACTTCACAGCCAACTTCCAACTCCTACCTCATCAAAGTCAGCAATGATTTCATTGAGAAGTCTCAGGCACTCCACGCCTTCGTTGTTGGCCTCAAGCTCCACATAGAACTCAGAGAAGTTGCTGATGGAGGCAAACATGACAGCCACACACTCGCACGACTGGTAGTAGAGCTCGTCGTTCCTGCGCTCGCGGGCAAGAAAGTGGGCTGCCACGTCTTTGGGCAGGATGTTATGGAGGAGGCGACGATTATAGGCCTGCAACTCCTCCATTTCTTCTTTCTCCTCTGTGGCCTAAGAAGATGACAACTCCAAATCAAGAATTCAAAAGGGTCCAAATGGACCAGAATGACATTTAAGACAGGCAAATTTATATTTTAATTTTGTATAAGCTTTATTTAACCAGGCAAGTCATTAAGAACGATTTCTTCTTTACAATGGCAGCCTGGCAAAAGGAAAAGCCTCTCGAGGGAGAGGGCTAAAAAAACACACACTACTTATAATAATCACAAATACTGTAACGTATCACAAGCATTATGAAAAAGCCATACAATCTGATGCACAAACATCAAACAAATAGCTAACAAGCAACACCATCAAACAATACCAACGGCCAAAAACATATACTAGAGAAGTGGACTGAAGTCAGCTACTCAGACTCGTGAAAATGTATATTGTCTCTATATTTTGTGTATATTTAATATCTTTCAGTTATTTCTCTTATTTTCTTTCTGTAGAGTGATTATCTGAGCCTCACCACAAGCATTTCAATGCATAAATGTCCTGACATGTTGTGTAAATGACAAATTGTCACCAGCGAAGTGGATGAAACAGACTCAATCTCCCAGAATCCACAGGGAGATCAGCTGACTTCTGCTTTGCCCACACGCTTTATCATGTGACCTGCTCAGTTTAGCTTATAAGCCCGGGTTTCTGAGCATTCTATGCACCTGTCTTGATTCTGTGTTTATTCCAGACTCTGCCTTTTGATTTGCCCTTTTGGATTGTTTGCCCTGGATCTTTGTTTGTGTTTTGACCTTTTTGTCTGTTTTTTGGATTTTGACTTCAAAAGCCTTCATAAAGCCTTCTTTCCTTTCTTTATCCGTGAGCGTCTGAATTCTGTGAGATCGTTACACAAATAACCTTGAAAACTAGAAAACTTGAGATTTAAAACTCATGAAATTTTAGCCAGAGGGGGAAAGGCATGAACAAAACCGATGGAATTGGGATCATAATTAGGGAAAAAAATTAAACCTTATGTTTCTAACCTTGCATGTGTCTTTTTGAGTTTACTACAGTTATGTGTAGTCTTGGGGGTTAAGGGCACTGCAGTATGGGTATTGCCCACTACACACTACTTTCTTTGGTAACAGTAGTTTCTTTTCTTGTTGGCACTTTTTTTAAAATAATAAACTATCTGCAATAAATGCCACATACTTTACTGACACTCCATTCCAACGCAACCTTTTAAAAAGAAATAGTGCCAAAATGTAGTTATTATTCCACAGTGACAGCAAAGTTGAACTCTCTTGGGCCCTGGAGCTAGTGGGAAAATAGGAAAAGCACCCCAAAGTTGTCACAGCCATGGTCTGGAAGCAGAAATCAGCAAACAGAACTGCTGTTATGCTGTTCTCACAGTTCACGGCGGCGTCAGGTATGATATGGCTTCAAACAGACTTTTCATTAAAGAATACCTTTCTGCCTCACAGACAAAACAAAGCGCTACATGTAGTACAAATGCAGTGCTTAATGGAAATGAGCTGATCTAGGAACAGTTCATCTAGCTTTAACTAATCAAACTTAGACTGATTAAATCTGAATAAAACTTTAGCAGGATTAACTATTATATTAGCCTGCAAGAATTCTCACAAACTACACACTAACAAATGATTTGTTTATTTTATTTGGACTTGAATGAACCAACATATAAACATCTCAGATGCAACATGACCGGTTTTGAAAATAGACAGCATTTTAACATAATTAAAAAAAAATAATTGTTATGTTTACAAGATTTTTTTTTATTCCTTGTTTTCTTGTTTAAAGGGTTTTCACACCAGACGGTTAGACAGAGTATCACATGTACCATCAGTTTTGTTGCAACATACATGCAGCAAAAAACACAATGAAAAAAGTCAATCAGTAAAATCTCATTATCACATGACACATGAAGATGGAATTGTATATATTAAATCTTGCTGGTGTCTTTTGATCATACTAACAAGAAGTATAAGAAGAAAAAACACTCAATGGGGGGATGATGGTTAGAAAAATATTCTGCAGTGAGAACAACAGGTGGGCAATTTTTCAGCCCTGGTCATCTTCTCTATTGCTCTGCTTGTGGTGATCTTTACATTGTGCACTGCATTCTAAGGAAATGCCAGAGTTCCATAAGTGTTTCCTCCAGCTCTGCTCCCACCACACATAGAGACTGCTTGTGTATTTCTTGATCATCTTTATTTTTTTGTTTGTTTCTTCCTTGCATGTTTTCAGTACAAATGAAACAATGGCCTGTGATTATTCCAGACCTAGACTGGAAAGTGACTAAGATTTAAAATCTAGGTCCAAGATTAATCCTCTTATATCTCCAAGTCATTTGTATCGACAACCCTGTAAATTCACTTCTACCTTTGAAAAATGACTGAAAATCTCAACGAGCACAGTACCTGGAGCTTCCAGAGAAAGTCGAGACGGGCTGTGGACTCCACCTGCTGGGCGTGGAGGTACAGCGCCAGCACAAACACTGTGAGGATCACTGGGGTCATGACCTTTAGGGACACTTTGGTCACACTGTAAGGACTGCACAAAAAGAAGCAGGTCTCACACATGTTCATTACTCCCTGAAATAAAATTAATCATCAATCAAATACTCTAAATTTCAAATCTCGTACACCAAGGCATTAATCTTTTACTGAAGAGAATGAAATATATTCCAACCTACCACTGGTTGGCAGTTTCATTGAGATTCAACCTGTACAAAATAAAGACCATTAGAATTCCATTGCACAAATGATAAAGTCATAAAAAAAACAGAAAAAAAACTTACCCCTCAGTTTCATTGAAAATTCTGAAAAAGAATAGAAAGGAATCATCCATTAGAAAATACTTACAAAATATGACAAATTAAGAAGTTTATTTTCAGCTTAGAACATTTATAAAATCATTACATTTACCCTTTCATTTTCAATAGCAACTGTAAGAGCTCTCCAAATGATGTTACACAACAAGGTTTTACAGAAATTCAGATCAAGAATATCAGTAAGAATGCATCTACAGTCTTCCAAAACAGAGTGGCTTGTTCCTGTTTCCACTGTGCCGCCTGGTGGCTGGGAGTGGTACTCACAGGGCATTGGAGGTGACGAAGAGGTCAGCATTGTCAAACAGCACCACCTCTGGCCACTCCACGAGCAGCAGGTAGGTGAGTTGGATAAGCAGCATGAGAGCCAGCTTCCCAATACTGCTGATCTGCAGGAACACTGAGCAGGCCAGCAGGGTCAGGAGCACACTGTAGCTGAAATACTGAGAGAAAGAAATATACCAGTAACGTGATGGAGATGCTGCTATATACAGTGACTGTGAAACAGAGCTACACAAAAAATTACATAAACGTGTGAGAATTATGTTAAGGCCATACAAAATACTCCAGCTAACTCATCACGTACATCGTGAATAGCAGTGTTTATAAACGACTGACAGTATAATCGGTTCACCTATAGCATTAAAGGAATAGCTCAGCAATAAATCAAAAAGCAGTTTTCAAATGTGGAAGTAGACAAAAATATGGATAAAATTCAGCACATTCCTAGTACTACTGTTTTCAGCTACATGCCACACCTGACCACTACCTGACTGACTACATTTGGAGTAACGCCTTTGCGTCTTACTTCTGGGAACTGTGGAAAAAGGTTAAATTGGTAATCTCCTCTCTCTCTGGCACAACAAGGTAGGCCATCACATCACCCAACATGCTTCAAAGTTCAATTATGTGCGTTTTGTTTTGGTTTGTATGAAAGTTTTTGTTTTTAACAAGTTATGAATTAGTTTTTAATAATCATTGGCATCTGTTAGCATGGGAAATTGGTTCAGTCACCAGGCACAGACCTTTAAAGGTGTACCTATTTTATAATCTCTCTTAATCCTATATGGATGGGAGAAAATTTTACGTAGTGAGGTGACAAATGTAATTTTACCACAGAACGTCTGTGACCCTTGGTAACCATATAACCTGGCATAAACAACTGGGGCATAAACTGAAGAGGTGGGGTGGCTTCTTAATTTACACACTGCCTTAACTCCAAAAATGCTCATTTGTGCATGAGTAGAAAATATTCAAACATTTAATTTAATAGTAATTTAGATTTTACAGCCACATAAAATCAAACATTAACATGTTTGTTAACAAACGTTAACATCCCCACATAAATAACTTTGTGATTTTACATATATTAATATTCAGAGATGTACAGGTGAAGCAGGACAGCCCACTTCATTACATGACATACTGGATTCAGACATGGCTATAATCACTGAGAAACAGCGGTCACAACTATATTACCTCACCTCCGCATCTTTATCCTGTCAGAACACAGACACCCAGACAAACACACTTACTTCAGGGAAGGGGCATGAGGGCATGTCACTAGGGCAAATGTCCAGGCCGTCCTCAGCAGAGCGAGAGAGGTTGTAGATAATACAGGGAGTCACCATGTCTGTTGAGGAGTTCAGCTGTGTAGCTACACAGTCCACAAGCTTCTCTGTGTCACATGCAAACTACACACACACACACACACACACACACACACACACACACACACATACACACACACACAGGGTTCATACTGAAATCCTAAACATAAAATATCCAAAGCTCCACACACTTGATTGTCATTCATCTGATTTGTATCATGCAAATAAATTTCATGTTTGCCGTCTATCTAAAGGCTGCTTTTGGGAAGGAGGTAACATTTTATTAAAGTAAGACTGCATTTCGAGGGTGGTGCTCTTCACTGCACTGGGAGGTCTTCCTGCGTACCATATTGACAAAGGCAGAGATGAAGACAAGGATGATGGTGAAGACGCCCACCAGGGTGCTGTTGGTGCGAGACTGAACAATCTTCTTGGACACAGTTTGCATGGCAGCAGGGAAGAGCTGGGGAAAAAGAGCACAAGAGAAATTCAACAAAATGTGAGCTGTAATATCAGACTGTACATCGTACCACATATTATACAGTAGTAAAACAATATCTAAGGCTGGATTTACACAGTGAATCTTTCACTCAACATTAGGGTTAAATCTACATGGCACTTCAAGTGCAAAATGTAAGGCATCCTGCAACTCACCTGAAACTTGGCCACAACAGTTGCAAGCATATCAACATCAACCAAAATGTTTGTCATTAATGTGTTTATTCGTACTTGGTAGCCTGCTGTTATCGTGATTTATGTAGCTAATTTCATTTTCTACTCCCTTAATGCCGCTTAACTTTATGCATGGCTTAGATTCATTTGGGGTGCAAAAGAATGGGGGGACTGAGATGCAGCATGTGAATAAGGCATCAGGTAGGTATAAGCAAGACATCAGGAAGGCTATAACCCATAATGGTTACATAAACATTCATTTTTAAGGCTTAACATACAACAGATACAAAAGTAAACATACAGAGTGAAGAATCCTAGATAGAAAAGTACAACAATGACAGCTGGGAAAAATAAACTGAGGTTAAAAACACTGCACATCTGTAAATTACATCTGGTGGATGACTTTATATAGTGAAAACAATAAGGTGTATCAAACACTATGAGCTGCTAATTGAGCTAAAGTGTGGAGTAATCTAATCCAATCCATTGCATGAAACTTTGTTTTTGAATAGCATGAAAGCTTCAAAGTTTTACAGCCAGCCTAGGACTAGATTTGTTTGGCCAAACTGACAAAAGTACATTAAAATGGAGTGGACAAATTCTATTTATATTTACACTAAGTTGCCAGTTTATTACATACACTTGGTTGCTACATACTCACTGGTCATTTTATCAGTTACTACCACCATACAGCATTGCAGGACTGCTGACCAGGTTTTATTTTGTTGGTGGATCAATTCTCTTAAGTGTTGACACTGAAATGGTAAAAGTGTTAGTGTGTGTTGAGCTGGTACAGAGTATCAGGTGCACCTCTGTGCCACTGCTGGTTTGAGAATAGTCAGCCAACCAAAAAATGTCCTGTAGTGGCCCTGTTGTCAGAAACTGAAGGTGAAGGACAACAAACAAATTATGCATGAAAACAGATGAGCTACAGTCTCTAACTACCCAACTACAGGAGATGTGTGTTTAATCAAATGAACAGTGAGTGTTTAAAGACTCCAGTAACACTGCTGTATCTCAAACCCATGTCCACCACCATGTTAGTGTCACTGCCCGCTATGCTGAGTAGTCCAGCAACTAGAGGTGGGTGATACGGCAGAAATATAATAGCTTGACACCTGGAAATGTTTTCATGATACACAATAATTATCACAAAATTTGAACTGATACAGACAAAAAGTCAAACACTGTCAAAACCTATTTCACTGGAGAATTAGGGGGGGTGATAATAAATAACTGCCCCCCTCTTTGAAGGCGTATGATCCCTAAATGTAACTAAAGCCCAGCAGTGAGGAGCTGAACTTTCCCCTCCTCTGCTGTCCCTGCAGACGGGCAGGGTCGCCTACAGAGCGGCGCTAGTAGCTGTTAATGATAGTGTTGTTGTCCCGTTTCGTAGGGCAAGATTTCAACCACTACCCTGTAACTCTGATCCAAGAGGTTAGCGTGACGCTCGAAAACAAGGGGTGGGGTAAAAAGAAGAAATGGGACTGACCCTAAGTCTGGCCTAAGTGTATCGGTGCTGACAAATATTTGACAATAAGGAAAAAAGCATTGTAACGTAATGTGGCACAACTCATTAACCATAATTGTTACCATACTGGCCGCTAAAATTGTAGCAAAGCATCATATTTAATCTTTTCATAATTAAATTACCTTTTATTTATCTTACTCTTAATTAGATATCTTCATCACTGTTGGTAAAGCAACCCAGGTGTCTCTGCGGAGGATTTATGAACATATATTCAACTAGTATCCAAACTTTTGCATACAGCTGTATGGGGATTTGTGTGCAGGAGAGGGAGAGAAAGAGAAAAGCAGAACAATAACTTTGCCTTACCTTCACACAAGAGTAAATGGCACAGATGAAGAGGATGTTGGAGAGGATTATGAAGATACTGATGTAAATACCCAACATAACTGGCGTACTAAAGAAATAGCAGAGAAATAGCTTTAGACTTTAGAGCGTATTTGTTTGTGTGTTTGTGTATGTGTTTAAGTCAGTGTGTCTGCTGACCACTTACTGAGGGAAGATGACAATCTGAATGAAGGAGATGAAACAAAAGACCAGCAGCGTACAGGCCACATAACCTCCAAAGCGATCGTCCACCTTCTTTGCATACTGAACACGGGAGAAAAAAAATCATTACTCCTCAGGCAGCAGTACAGCGGGTTTCTACCGAGAACGTTAGGATGTTATGTTTTATTTGAATCGCTGGCTTTGAGACACACTTTTTTCTCCAGGCTGGAGGTCTGGAAGGTGAGAAGGAATTTCTTCACATGATCCTTACGCAGCTGGTCGATGCTCCGCGCGTCAATGGCTCGGCCCAAAAACTCATCAACCTCATCCTCCGGGTTTATGGCCTCCTGTGCGCCACGGCTGAGAGAGAGAGTGAAGATAGAGAAGTGTGATGGAGAGACACAAACGATCCATAAAAGAGACACATAAAATATATTAACATTACTCTTATACTCTTATTCTCCTCTTTCTGCTTATGTTTTCAAGGAAATGGCCCACACTCACTTATCTTTGCTGGACGTTTCATCAATACCCTGAAAAAGAGCACAAAGTTAAGCCATGGAGAACAAAAACAGTATCATCAAACAGTGGTTTATGTAGAGAGAGAGAGAGAGAGAGAGAGAGCCAAAGACAGAGATAAAGGGAGGAAGAAAAGGAGAAAACACAAACCGGGACAGACAGGTACAGAACACGGCACAGGACACAGCAGACACAGGGAGAAGCAGAAGGCATGGGGTTCTCACCATCTGTCGGAAGACTTTGGAGTCCTTGGTCCTGGAGAAGGATCGGTCAGGCACCCAGCGAGGCATCAGGGCCTCATTGGAGTTCGCACGTGCCCGCTGCATTTTTGCCATCATTGCCTTCTCTTCTTTCTGCAGGATTCAGTTCGATAGACAAAAAAATTTCACTGACTAAAAAGTGCAACTTCTGCTTTGAATGAAAAAAAATCTGTCTGAGAACATCTGTTCGGCGGAATGATGGTGTGTTTGTTTAACTGATGTTGTGGATATTGACAGTACCATTTAGCTAGTTTAAGCTAAGCTAGTTTAGCCAAGGTTTTTAGTTTTAGTAATTTTTTAAAAGATTTTTCATAGTCATAGACATAGTCAGTCACCCAACACATGTTTGCTGACTGAAGTTTGCTTCCTTAGTTTTTTCACTGGATGAAGCCAAAACAGTTAATAAGCAACAATGTAACGGCAACTACACTGCATAGCTAAAAAAAAAGGAACTGCAGCCACTTAGGAAGTCTAACTCTTACTATACTTCTTCCCACCTTTCGACTTTGGGGGAAGCACAAGTGCAAATTTAGATTTTTTTTAAACTGTTCTTTCAATCCCGCAGTTAAACATACTGAGTATGTTGATCGTGCTGGGAAAATGCTTGCTGTTCATATTTTCAGTGCAAGTCGATGTAAAACATTTCTCTTTTCAGTCATAAGGAATTCATCAATCATGGATCGATGGTCAAAAACGTACACATCTAATTAAATTGAGCCAGACATCCGTTCAACTCGTCATCCAGCACTTTGTAGCTAACAAACATCATCTCATTAGGTGAATTAGAAAATGTTAAATATTTTTGATGTTTATTAGGTTGGGTTGTATTAGCCCAAAAATTGCTAAAAAATGATATTTGCGTGAAATTTAAACAATAAAGTCAGTTTAATCTTGTGGGCTGCACCAGCTTTTGCGGTCAGCTGTGGGGCTGTGAAATGCAAAAGGTCGGAAACTCCTGCACTGTAGCACTACACTACCCAGTATTCTTTGCATTTCTCTTTTAGTTTCTCTTCATTACCTCTTATTTTACTTATACTTACTTTCATTGGTTATCTTCATTAAATGGAACATGTATGATGTTATTCTCATTCTAAAAATTAGGTCTGAATATATTTCATCAGTTTTTATTAAAATAACAACAGTTCAGCCTGTATTACTGTCATATAGCTACACAGGGGGTACTTTACATTGGATTCCTAAGTGGCAGAACCTTATCAGGAATTGTGAATTTCCACCCCATAACAAAAACAAAACACAAATAAAAAATTTATCAGCATGTTATCAATGATATTTTTACCAACTGTTTTAAACTGTGGGTGTCAATATCTGTAGATATAACTAGTTGAACTAATTATCTGGTCATAATATAAATAAAAAAGGAATATATTTTCTGACATCAAACCTCAAACGTATGTAGAATTTCTGGCCAATTGGAAAAGCAAACTTCAAAACTTAAAATTAAAATTCATTTTGATTTTTAGTTACTATGTAATTCCACATCCTTTTATGCAAAAAACACCAAAAATCAAGAAACCCTTCTTCAGTATCTCTCCAAACTTTTGGTTGTTACTGTATGTGTATCCTTGAAACCTAACAGAGGGCTCTGTTTACATCACATAAAACACAAAACACACATTATGCAACATAAGCCCTCCATACAGGTAGTGAGCAGTTCTGTGAGGCTGGCCATTTAGATGGAGACACTGACCCGTTTCTGACTGCAGCCCAGCACCAGGAACGTCTCGATGCTGTTCTCTTTAAGGTAGGCATTTCGCTCCCCTCCAAAACCTGGCTCCACTTCGTAGTCCCCATTCAGGTACTGTAGGGTGGCTTTAGTAATGTGGATCCTCCTGAGGAGCATCACATAGAAACATACACAATGATGGCATTTATTATTACATTATTCACAGTATTACTTTCATGCATTAAAGTGATTAACAGTAAAACACAACAGCATGAACAAAACGGGCCAAGTCACATTCGCTTCCTTCAGCAGATGTTTGCACACATTGCACTTATATATCGCAGATATACGGAGCAAATCAATTTTGTGTGAAACTTCAAGGAGAACTGAATTTTGTTGAACTACAACATCTGAATTTGCATCCTTGGCAAAAAGCGCTATCACTTATTCTGTGTTGATCTCTGAAGGGGTGGAGCTACTTAAAGCAGAGCTGAAGATATAAGTGCGAAAACACAAATTTCAGTGTCCAGCCACAAACCATTAAACATTTCTTAGGACATGACACATGTAAAAGGGGGAAAAGAGAAGGCAATAAAGCAGAAATAACAGAAAAGATTTATAATATACATATAAATGAATAATTTAGAAAACAATAATACATATAAAACTAACACAAATGTGTATTTGTTAGAGTGTGCTTGCTTGTGTGATGTTTTATGTATGTGTTTGTTTGCTCGTCACGTGTGTCCCACCCTGCTTTTCCTCCAGCCTCCATGTGATTGGCCAGGGTGACATCATTAGACCACACGTCAAACTGCCACTTCCTCAGTCCCAGAACCCCGCAGTGCACACGGCCGCTGTGGATGCCCACCCGCATGTTTACATTCACCCCTGTAACCTCTCGCACAAGCCTAAACAACACATACACACAAAACAGGTACACAATCGATCAATACTCAAATCCATATCCCTTTAAAGCATTCATGCCATAAGCAGCACTAACAGCTCTGCACTTAGCAGGCCACTACATCTGATCTCTATCAGATTCTACACTAACAGTGTGGTCATCATTTCACAGAACATTCTTTCTGTCTTTTTGACTATAATATTTGGCACATTTCTCCTCCCAATCTGGCAGCTCTCTACAAAATATATGCTTAAATGATAGAAATACCGTCTCCGTGTTGATCCATATTTGTTGGCAGAAAACAAATAATATGGCTCACCAACATCCAACACAACAACCAATCAGGACAGAAAGGCATCACTTGTGCATGCAGCTAGTTCAGTCTTCTAAGACGTAAAGCTGTGAAAATAACACCAAAACTGCCAATTCTAACCACAACAGCTTCGACTTCTAAACAAATAAAGAAAAGACAATCAGTATATTGAACGTATACGACTGATCTGGAGTAAAGACGCGCGAACGGTGGCGCGGCCAGCTGATTAACTTCATTGACTCAAAATGTCTCAGTCCAACTGTCCTCTTCCTCTTTCTCTCAGTCTTTCTATACAGCTTTATTTCTCTCAGTGCCTCTGTCCCTCATTCTTATTGTCCCTATCCCTCTCAGTGTCTCTGTCCCTCTCAGTGTCTCTGTCCCTCTCTCAGGATCACAGTGTCTAGACAGAGGCTGGAGTCTCCAACATATGCTGAAAAAATATTTACCAGGAGATCAGAACTAGTAGAAGAGAAGATGCAGTGCGAAACATGCGTTGATCCAACCGTGACATGCTTTCACAGTGGATGTTGCCATTTTCCAAACTGTTTTCTTTTTGACTGGAGGAGAAGAGGCTCCACTTTTTCCTTGCATCTTAAATTCTGTGCTCTGTGCACAGTTTGTGTGATTTGTTACAGCCTCAGTTTACACTGCACTCGCATAGACCGTCATTTTGTGCTGTATCTATGATCATATGTACATCTGGCCCTCAGTGTCTCTGTCCCTTTTTCTCAGTGTGTCTCTGTCCCCTGCTGAGTCAGTGACACTCACGAGATGGCCTCAATCATGTCCACTCCCATCTCAACACAGCAGTGAGCATGGTCCGCTCTGGGCTCTGGCAGGCCAGACACACAGTAGTAGCAGTCCCCCAGGATCTTAATCCGCAAGCAGTGGTTTTCCTACACACACACACACACACACACACACACACACACACACACACGAGAACAGGAGTTAATTCTGGGGCTCAGGCTGGAAGGAGCAGCTTCACGCTGAGGTGCAGAGAGCTCAGTCATCCTGATCACCGTGTGAGGGAGTTTGCCGATCACCAAGCACTTAACACCTGTCAATACACTTCAAATCACATTACAACAGGAACAGACAATGAGGAGAAGCTCTTCTTAGGAAATTCTCCTCCTTTTCTGTCTCTTTACTGCTATGATGAATTGATAAAGTCAAATAAAGTCAAAACTTCACTTTATTGACTTACTGATCCTATAAACCTTCTCTCAAGATTAACCCACATGCTAAATACCAGATGTATTTTAAATATCTGAAAAATGTTATACAATAATGGTGAACACAGTTAGGGGAAATAATTATTCACAGACATTTTTGGGTATTTAATATACGTCCGGTGCATATATTCACTTCAAATTCACATAAACACCATTTGACTTTTGTTAATAAATGTGAACATGTAAACATCAGCAAAGATATACTTAAAAACTGAAAAAGTGATAAGACACTACATTAAATGTCACTAAAAAACATTGACTGGGAAGACTCAGATAATCGTACTGAAGGTCAAAGAGCTTCCTAAAGTTTTCAGAGATCACATTAAAATCCAACCAAAAACGCACAGTGGTGGATTAAATTTGCACACAAAGATTAAGACAAATCAGAACTCATTTGGAACGGAAAGAAAAATGCCCTTGGCAGTATTATATATAATATATATATAATATTATATATATATAATATATTAATATTTTAGCTCATCATGTTTGAAGAGAAAAGGGTTGTGCATATGATCTCAAGAACACCACACATACAGTGAAGTACGGAGGTGGGAGCATCATGATGAGGGCTGCTTCTTTGCAAAGGCTGCTGGGGCAGTATAGAGACAAATTAATGGAGAATTTAATTTCACTGGCCAGAGCCTGGGGAGAAGACAGATACAGGAAAAACTTTTAAAAAGATCACTAAAAAGGATAAACTGAAGTTGTTTAAGTGGCCTAAGAAATATCTTACCTTTTGAAATAAATTGATTAATTGAAAGTCTGAATACTTGTTTTCCTTCACTGTACAAGCAATATTCCCACATCTGAGAATCTGGGTTGATCTTCAGAGCTGCTTACCGAGGCTAATTTGTCAAAGCGGGCAAACAGTTCATTTAGAGTCATCACCAGCTCCTGAGCTGTGCACTGAGACGCCAGGCTGGTGAAACCCTCAATGTCT
>NC_051219.1:46615084-46642584 GCF_015220715.1 Pygocentrus nattereri | reverse complement strand
TTAACATCCAACAACGCCAACATTTCCAACACGGAAGATGAATCCTAAAACATATTACCCACCAAAAAGACTTTTTACCAAAGCCTTTTTCTGCTCTATTTCAGTAGAGAATGGTAGGCGTGATACAGAAACAAAGATTTTACTACACAGCAGAATAATAAGGCCAAAATCCCCTTTTGTACTGCCTTATGCTCAATCTCTCACCTCTCCTTCCAATGTTTGCCTTCGCACCTCTAAAGCACCCACCAGCACCGCCTTTGTAACACCTCAAGTACTGGTTAGCTGTTCGTCTACTGTCTGGCAAACTGTAGTGTGAAACAATAAACAGTGCTTGGGTGATTCAGTGGAGTATGAATCAGTATCAGTGTAATCAGCCTAAGAGTTTTCTAGAAATGGAACTAAAGGTGTTATGTTTGGACATTTGCAATGTACGGTAACCCAGTCAATGAAAATAACTTTACACAATCACAGTGCAAAGCAGCCAGACAGTGGAGAAAATTCAAGAAAAAAATGACAGACACATTATCACTTCACCCATGCACTTCATTTACAATATCACACTGCCAGGATCCTTGAACATTAGATTTTTTCTTTTTTGACTATTCATTGAGGTCCAAAATGCATTTGTACATCACTGTGCAAGAGATTTTCTGTGTTGGAGATATCTGTATATCTGTAGGCCACAGTGCTGTTTGAAATAGTCATTCTCATGGGATTCATTTTTGGGGGCTGCTGGGAAAAAGGTATATAATCCCTGTATTTTAGAGAATGAATTTTACATAAAGCCTGATAATATCCTGTTCTCATTACAGGGTACAACAGAATGGCTGTGTGGTGCCCACACACCAAGCCAAAAAAAGCCAAAAGACTAACAGAAAAATGTATTAATAACATTTTCAGTATCTTGTTCAGGTTGAATGACATACATAAACAATGAGCTACATACTGAACCATACACACATATACATATACAATAAAGTCAATGTGAACGGAAAACTTTAACACATCATCTTTCATATCATGACAAGCAGTTAAAAAAATAAATCAAGACAAAATCACTGAAAAACACACAAACCCATATGCGTGAGCACAACGGGCTGTGAAAACATTCATTATTCATGTTTGTTCTTTCACTCAAAACATCAAAAAAACATTTTTTGAATATTAATAAACATTTTCAAACTTTACTTGAACCTTTTTTGAAGCACAATAATTACAAGAAAAAAATCTTGTCATGAAATATTTTTTTTCTCAAATCTTCCTTCACCGAGCACTTCGTTAGGAAATAGTCGGGCCTCTCTTTGCTCTCGAAACCTCCACAAGTCTTTGTGGCACCGATTCCACAAGATGTTGGAAACATTCTGCACAAATCAGGAAGTGGTTACAAGAAAATAACTGAGGAGCGGAAAATCAGGGAATCTCACTTCATACACGCCACATCTTTCTACTATCAGTGGAATCACCCACCACATCCAGATGTTGCTGGCCTTTCAGTGGAGCCGTGTTTTACTGTCAGATGAGAAAAAACCCCAAACAGAGCTTTTTGGCCACAAATACTAAAGGTGAGTCTGGGTTAGACACAAAGATGGTGGTGAACGTGTGATGTGTCACTGCACCATCAGCGCGCCGATGTTTTTACAGCCCAGTTTCTTCATCCGGAACAGAAGCGCCAGTAAGTGAAATGTGAAAAGGCGCAGACTAACACTGTCTTTCATGTCAGAGCACGACTGTTCTCCAGGTTTATTTGCTACTTTTAATGCTCCAGGCTGAAACAGAGCCTCACTCCACCACACAAGCAGCACAGCAGGCTTTTACCCAGTGTCTGTTTCTTTGAGGTTCACAGGCTAAAAGTGATAATTTTGTAATTATTTCTGGTTGATGAATCCAGAAGTCTTTAACAAAAATGCATCAGTTCTAGAGCAAATAAATAAATAAATAAATAAATAAATAAATAAATAAATAAATAAAGTATTTACTTTTTTTATTCACACAATTCGACTCCTGTAAAAAGACTTCAAGAAAACTAAACATTAAACTAAGACTGAAAAACACTGCCCTGCGAACCCCGAGGGAGAAGCAGCTTAGAAAATGGGTGTGGGTGGGTGAAAAATACACTTTCTCATGGTGTTTTTCCAGCAGCAGTGAACCACCAGGATTTACTCACACATCCAGCAATTAGAAGCAAAGGAACTCATTTGTTATATTCTTTTCTTTTGGTTAAAATAAAATGATCAGCCTCAAATGTAAGAGATGTGACCAAACGGAAAGCTGTATAAATGCTGTCCATCAGTGGGACAGAGTGAAGAGTGAAGCTAAACACAACAAAGAAATGAGTGATCAGTAGTTGCTGATAAGTAATGAGTGAATGAAAAACACTAAAATGTTTTAAACTCAGTTAAAGGTATAAATAAAGTGAGTAAAAATGAATGTAGAATCTTCTGAAAACATCAGGAATCAACCGATTCACTGAAATTGTATTTAACTGTGTAACTACAACAGGAAGTAATCATATAAGTAACGTGTAAAAGCTGCATTTGTGACAATGTCTATTGTAAGAAGAGCCATGAAATAACATTTAAATGAATTCCATTTTTCCCCAAACAAATCTGCATTGTGATTAGTGCCTTTCACTGTGATGGAATAGTGTTTTTGTTTCTTGTATTTTAAATATAAAATCCTGTCACATCTGTTTTCTCATTCTTCACTGCTGTGAAAGTCAATTTTACAACAAATTCCTCTGTAGTGGTATTGCAGGAGCTGGAGTTTGACCGGAGGGCACAGCCACACTAAATTAGGAGCTGATAATGAGGGAAAAGCAATCGCCCAATAACTCCACTTACATAGCCTGCGACGAGCAGAGCACTGGGCTAATGTGTCACAGCCGCTTCACTGTTTAATATCTTCAGACAGAATAAGAAACCAAAAAAGTAAAGAACAATTCCACCATGTCACTCTGCACAAGGTCAAACCTGCTGGGGCAAAAAGCCAAATGCTGTAAACACTGCTCTAGAGGCCAGCGTCTCTCCTTACTTGGTTTATCTTAAGAACCGAGTTGTTAAAGGAGCCACATTCTACATTTTTATAGAAGTATATTATTGTTTTTCCCCTTTTGACGTTTCTGTGGTTTCATGCACCAAAAGCAGTAATAAGTCATTTGCATATTTTCTATATGGAGAACGTATTCATCAATTTTACTTAGAAAGCCAACAAAACATGACATTTTACTGGGGCACCCAAACTTTGGCACAGAATTGCACTACATGTCTCTCCTTACAAATAATGTCATTTTAAACAGCCAGGAAAATAATTTTTTTCTCTAAAAAGTGCAAATAAAGAACTTCAAAAGGAACGACAATCTAGTGTACTATGGTTGAGAAGAAGGTAAACGTAAACAAGCATCTTGCCAGCAATCCGCCTTGAGAATTCGGCATTTACCCCTTAAACTCGTTTATGTCTGTAGCCAGAGGAATCAGGGAGTGTCCGTGTCCACGTTGGCCAGAATAAAGCAGGTCAGCTTTCTGTCTTAGTGTTTTCTATCACTGTGGGAAAGATGCGTGAAGCTTCCTTTAACACTGGTGCTCTGCATGTTTTTCCCAAGTAACTGCGTCACTCAGAGCATGAAACTAATCGGGCTGCAGCAAATTTAAAAAATATTCAATCATTTGCTAAAAAAAATTATTCAAAAGCAGAAACTTTGTTGAACCGAGGCAGTTCTGTAAGGAAACACACATTCATCAAGCCAAATATTAACACCATGTACACCGGCCTCATTGCGGTCTCCGTGATGTGGTAGTTTATGAGTTTTAACTCCAGATGTTTCACATGTTTCCCACTTCTCTGGAGGTTCTCAACTTAATTTATTACCTAGAATATATGAGATGCACTGCTGGCTTTGCAGAGCTGTAGGCCCATTATTTAGATTGCACTGAACATTAAAACAGAATTTAAAACACACTCTGACATTGAGCAGCTAAAAAACCTTTCCAAAAACCATCACCCCCTCATTCCCTGACAAGAGCTCAGCAAAAATACGGTTTTATTTTTAAAACTGTGGTTAAAACGACTGTTAATCCCCTCCGCGACCTCAGGGGTTTCTTCATGACCTTGTAGTATTTAAGTGGTTTCATTAAAAATTAAATATATATCATTTACGCAACAGGAAAAACGAAAGAATAAAAGGTTTTCTGTTCAGTTATGAAACAACTTTCTTATTACAACACAATTTCCCAACAGTCCAGGATATATTTAACGGAATATCACTGCCTCGTATCTCAATTTCAGGCTTTTTTTTTCAGTTTTTGACATATTTTGAAAATGCCTGCTGACATTTAAACTGTGTGTAAACTTCATGATGAATGGATCAAAACAAACAGCCCAAAATGACATGGAAAAAATTCTGGTTCCATTGACTTACATTAAGAGTAAAGTAGGTTTTTCTCCTTCTCCTAAAGTAGGTTTTGTTCCGATAATAGCGATATTCAAAAACAAAAATATTTAATAATTGCAACTAAAAATAGTTTGTGACACATATTTAGTTTCAGCTTTGTTAGATCAAGTTGTTTACATTTCAGGTAAACTAGGCCACCGAGAGCTCGCATGATTAGAAGAGCAGATTAAATGGCAGAAACACATCTGCTTTAAAGGGTTAATACAGAAAACACTGTAGGAATGCATTTTCTATGCTGTGAGTCTGTGTGTGTGTGTCTGTGTGTGTGTGTGTGTCTGTGTGTGTCTGTGTGTGAGTGTGTCTCTGTGTGTGTGTGTGTCTGTGTGTGAGTGTGTCTGTGTGTGTGTGAGTGTGTCTGTGCGTGTGTGTGTGTCTGTGCGTGTGTGTATGTGTGAGTGTGTCTGTGCGTGTGTGTGTGAGTGCGTCTGTGTGTGTGTGTGTGTGTCTGTGCGTGTGTGTGTGTGTGAGTGCGTCTGTGTGTGTGTGTGTGTGTCTGTGCGTGCGTCTGTGTGTGCGTGTCTGTAAGGCAGTGCTAGAGCAGGGTAGATCCTGCTGGTCACACTGACATTAGGCAGATGGCTCTGGGCCCTGTTTACATTAGAGTCTCTGTTCAAGCAAGACAGAGCTGATAAAAAGTAAGCCTGGTGTGTGTGTGTGTGTGTGTGTGTGTTTACAGAGAGAACAGCCATTGTGTGAATGTATGCATGAGTGTGTGTTTCATTTTCAACTTTGACATGAAAGAGCGCTGGACATGCACATATGTTTGTGTGTCTGTGTGTGTGTGTGTGTGTGTGTGTGTGTGTGTGTGTGTGCGTGTGTGTGTGTGTGTGTGTGCGCATGCAAGGATGGATGACAAGTCGTGTGATGTGTGTTGCTTTTGTGCAAAAGTACTGAAAACAATAGCACTGACCACTAAACAGTACAACTGATGTGTGTGTGTGTGTGTGTGTGTGTGTGTGTGTGTGTGTGTGTGTGTGTGTGTGTCGCTATCACAAGCACATTGTAATTGCTTGCTTTTTTCTTGAGGGCGACAGCAGCAGGTTTACACTGTACACACACTCGGCCATACAGATGTTTATGCAACACGATGCCTCGTTCATTCACACGCAGGATTTATTACTATTAAGCAGGGCAGGAGGTGGGAGGGGGTCACATATGAGACCACATTTTACAAAGAGAGAAACTCGTGCAAAAGGCAATGACAGAGATTAGTCTGTAATTAAATTATTTCAGATTTCTTATGGAACAGCCAGAACACCAGATTAACGCTGCAGAAATGGTGTGTTAATCATCGTTTTGTCTTTGCAGCAGCGTAAATCATTTTGACCAAAAATAACGCAGGACAGTCGACTCATCAATACAAACAATCTGTACAGACAAAACCAAAGCAGAACGTGATTTTACATGAGAAAAACGTTGAGACCGGTCACAGTTTTTACCACTAGTGCATATTTACACACCTTTCTGTGAACCGTTAGATGATTATATGAGGCTTTCATAGGTTATCTGTTTCCAACAAAGTACAGCAGAATCCCTGAAAGGCTCCGCAGTTTGTTGATGTTAAATCAAGCCTATATTTTAAAAATCAGTTTACTTGATCAAGATTCACAATAACAGGTTGATTAATGAATTAATCATCTCATTTTTAGTGATGGCTCTGCTGCACATTAGCTCTGAATGTTAACTTACTTTAACTCAGAGGTGTCAACATCACAGACATGATATTCACAGCTTTCAAGCGATGTGAATTGACTGATACCCATATAGAACATTTTTACCATTAAAATCATTATAAACAACAGCAATTGTCCGGTTTTGATTTTCTTTACTGTGACAAATTCCTCTGATAATCACACTAATTAGGGCTGCTGCGATTAGTTATTGATTTGCGAAATGCCTCAATTTAAATAACAAATGCATCAGCGATGTGCACTTGATGTCGTGGGTATTTGGCTCCAGTCATTCATCGATTCCACTCATCATCATCATCATCAACATCATCATCATCATCATCATCATCATCATCGTTGACTGCTTAGTCCAGATAGGGTCGCGGTCGATTCCATTCAATACTACAATTAAAAAAAAATAAAGATGGCAACAAAATCCAACTCTGTTGCAAAAGAATTAAAAAAAAAGTTTGCAAGGATCAAAGACATCAATCGTACAAGCACTCAACTCCCGATGTTGCAACTCTGGTTTTCAAAGCTGTAAATGCGCACTGATTAGATCCTGATGCGGTTTATGGCTGTTTCATCTGAAAATGTTTTTTTGCGTTATCCACCGAGTGTGTCCTGAATTTCAATTTCAGTCAAGAACTTCTGATACGTCACTAGAAGGCCTACTTTTTGCACAATAGCACTGGAGGCTAAACTTTTAAACATTTATTACTAATTTAACTTATATTTATGTTACTACTTACATAAAAATGCTGTTTCCTTGAAGTGTTGGTCTGAATATTTTCTCACTTTTGGTGAAATGAAATAGTGATTTCAGCATTCGAATATTGGCACCTCAAAAGGTTAACAGAGCACATCAGAGCTGTGTGTTTCTACCTGTGTGTTAACAAAGTGATCGAGTAGTTTGAGTAAAACAGCTCGTTTCAAAGCTCAGCAGCTTAGCTGATCCTTAAGGTTTGGTGAAAAAGGGGGATTACACAATCTCTCAACATACACACTGTGGTATGTTATCCCTGTCACACAGCCGTACGTTGGATGTGACGAACAGCACAAAACAAATAACAAACATCAATTCGTGTTGACAAATAGCAAACAAATGAGACAAACTCGAGAAAGGCAAAAAAAAGAAAACAGAAAACACGGTAAAGGTGGATGACTTCTAATATCTTGGGTCAACCATCCAGAGCAATGGACAGTGCAGAAAAGAGGTGAAGAAGAGGGTGCAGGCAGGATGGAGTGGGTGGAGACGGGTGTCAGGGCTGATGTGTGACAGAAGGAGAGCAGCAAGAGTGAAAGGGAAGGTTTACAAGACAGTAGTGCGTCCTGCTATGATGGACGGTTTGGAGACTGTGGCTCTGTCTAAAAGACAGGAGGCTGAGCTGGAGGTGGCGGAGATGAAGATGCTGAGATTTTCGTTGGGAGTGACCAGGATGGACAAGATTAGAAATGAGCAGATCAGAGGGACGGTGAAGGTGGAGCAGTGTGGAGATAAAGCCAGAGAGGCCAGGTTGAGATGGTTTGGACATGTGTTGAGGAGGAATAGTGGATATATTGGGCAAAGAATGTTGGAGATGGAGCTGCCGGGTAGAAGGAGAAGAGGTAGACCTCAGAGAAGGTTTATGGATGTAGTGAAGGTGGACATGGAGATGGTTGGTGTGAAAGTAGAGGAGGCAGTGGATAGGGCAAGATGGAGGCAGATGATCTGCTGTGGCGACCCCTAAAGGGAGCAGCCGAAAGAAGAATAATTAAATAAATAAATAAATAAGGTATAAAAAAAATAAAATCACACAAGATCATAATCACTTATGGGTAATTTCACAGGAACTGGACAATCAACACAACTCCAAAAAGAAAAACAGCAGGCCTTCTTACAGTGGCAGTGACTGACCACTGGGGCAATACGGAGACCAAATGATTCACGTTGATCCAATTAGGAGTATTAATAATTAGGAATTCCTGTGCATTTCTGCAGCGTCCCTGTTCGTGTTTGATGGATTTGTGCAGCAAATACTTAGGATAGTCTAAAACCTGTCAGAGGACGGTTCTGATCCACAGTGACTGTTTTATCACATTACAGTTCAGTGGCACCGACCTGGGCCAGATATTACAAAAGTTACTATCACACAGCACGAAACATGGAAAATACCTTCGGTTTACCTCAGGCTTTCGTCCAAAGACCAATTCATTCCTTTCCACTGGCTTTTTGGGAAAAATTGCAAGTAAAAATAAATTTACACAGGAGAGCCACAGATCCTCGTCACCTGGGTTCTCTGTTGATTCCTTTCAGTACTTTTCAGTACATTTTACGGTTTTATATTGGCAGAATACATAATAGAACCTGATCAATATTGGCTGGATGATAACATCACAGATGATACAGCTCTGATGAACAGGTTGTTATTGACTGTGTCATTTCCAGGATTTAACCTATTCAACAGGAGCCCAATGGAAATTAATTATGAGACACTAAAACTTTCATGATTAAAAAACAAAAACATGCTAAATGTAACCAAATGAATCTTTAGCCTGAGAATAACAGAGTTTAAGAAACGTGACCAACGAGAACTGAACATATTTCAGCCGACAGACAGTAAAGCACTGTTTACATGAAACCACTCCATGAAAATCGACATCACTGATGATTTATGGGTAATTACTCCAATCAAATGCTTTCTTATCAACCGAACAGAGGAAGTATTTCTGTTTTTCTGTTTCAGTTCACGTACACGTTTGAGCCGACGTGCTCAGTCTATTTTTAGATCAGGCTGCAGTTTAACATTTGAGATTAGGACAGAATTTCATTTCACAGCTGTTCAGGCAAAACCAACCATTTTTCCTTCTTTGAAAATTCACAAAGTCTGAATTTAATTTTACTTTGCTTTGTTTTATAAGTTACGGATGATATTTCCTTCAACTGTAAAGCTTTGCTGATATAAAGTTTTACTCCAACTCCAAACAAGAACACGGTTTTTACAGCTCTATAGAGCAGAATTTTACTGACTACTTCAGACGTTTTCCTCTGTGGGAAGAAACAAGTTCATCTTTTAATCAGACACACAGAGAAACTCCATCTTAAAACTTGCTGTGGTTGTAAGCTCTTATTTCTAAACAATCCTCTTTGTTAAAGACACCCAACATCAGAATGGATTCATGTGCCTGGTTATATTCAGCATAATTCACTGTAAAATTTCGTTTACAACACAACATTCAGGCTTTCCTGTAATCTTCCATCTCAATGTAACCCCCCTCGAAAACCTTGTCTGAATTTTGATTGCCGTGCACCAGCGGGTGGGAAAAATATAAACAACCAACAGCATCATATCTCACCTTTTCCTCCCACCGCTCCCACCTTTCACCCAACAAAATGCTCAGCTAGCTTACAGACCCCACCTGAGTCACAGCACAGAACGCGTTACGATTTCAGCTCACAGTCGTTCTAAAAGTTAATCACATAAGCAGCCTCTTTTGTGCTGACCACTAAAGGCTACTGACCCCACTGACACCCGTGAACAGTGATCCCAGCACACAAACTACAGCCACACATGTTGCCAAGAACGTCTCACAAATGAACCACATTCACACTGGAATTTATGTCATTAGGAAGCTTCTCAAACTGCTCACAGGGCACAGACCATAGAGCTGCTCATTCAAAACGTCAAGCCTTCCAAGATCACTGAAAAGCCCTTGGTAATTAGAAACAGCCACGAATAGTTACCGACAACAACTGGAAGTCAAACATCTGGTTTCATCTCATTGGCTTCATCACCTTTAAAATCTATCCTTCAGAATTTCACAGCACAGACGTCTACAGAGACGAAGAAGCAGAGCAAAAGCAGAACTTCAGGGAAATTGATGATAAATGGAAAATAATTTCCCATCGAGAGAGACTCTCAGAAAAATAGCAGCCTTAAAACTCAACACTGCTTGTCTATATTCCTACAGCTCCTCCTTATTATTCAAGAGACAAATTTGTTCAAATTTATCATAAGAAAATCCCACGTTTCAGAAGTGTGAGAATTCAGTCATTCGCAATCAAAAAGACTACAGTGATTTTTATTAAATATAAAAATAATATATTTATATAATAATGTTGCAATGGCGGGGAACGATGAGGAGGTGGACACGTTTTGTATTATGTAGCTTTTAAATGCATTAAACAAACAATTCTAACCTGGTTATTTTCTCCAAATTAGGACGTTTCATATTAAACCACTCTGAATGATGTTTACTTCTCAACAATTTAATTATACAGCAAATGTATCAATAAGAAACATTGATAAATTAGCTGCATGGTAGCTGAATAAGGCTATTATTGTGATGTTGTAATGCTCAGTTGGTTCCAATGAAAAAACTATCGAGAAATAAATGTCACAGCTTTTGACCTTGAACTGTGGTCTGTTTTCCAGCAGACTCCAACGCCCGACACAGACTTTTTGTTCATTAAATGCTTTGATGTCAGTCCCTGAAACAAGTTAAACTGCTCTGTGTGCTGTGATATTAAGCATATCTGCTCTACCTTTGTGTGACAGATGCAGTATAGCTTTGTATAGATTGAACGTGCGGCTTGTATCTTGTGCATAATTACAGTTTCTTCTCAAAAAGTGCGAAATAAAAAACAGTAAAATTCAATCAAATCACAAAAACAGCACCAGACAAAACTAGGAGGCATTTATCCACCTAATTCTTCAACTTTCACCTCTCCTCTCCCCCCTCGCCACTTTTTCTTTCTGCCATTATTGTCTTTCGCTCACAAATCATCAAACACACTCTTTCCTCATGTCCTTTGGCACACTAAACACAAAGTGACACACAGAGACACTGTGAAGGTCTCCTTCCTTAAAAGCCAATGTTTACAGAACACTTCAGCCTTGGCCACAGATTTCCTGTTAAAGTCAATGAGTGATGAGCTGGATCCATTAAAAAATAACACATATTATAAATACTGCTGCTGGCCTCCTGGACGGACATTAAGCCTGGACTATAGGACGTTTAATCTGGGTTCACTACTGTCAGAGCAATTAAGTCTAAGTTTAGATTTAATTTGGAAAACAAAAATCAGACAATCACTTCAATCACACAGCATCCAAAATCAGGAAACACTTGCTATATTAACCATTTTTAATTTTATATGCAACAATAAATAATGTGGATTTAAATTAAACTATTAGCCCAAAGGTAGTTTTATTTATAATTTCACGAATTCCATGAACAACACATTATTAACTAATTAACCATGTACAGCACGTTTACATATTTTTTGCCAAGTTTTCTGCCTTGAGATTCAGTCTCCACCTTTGGAATATGCAAAATTCTGGATATTCATTTGATTATCATTTAATTCTCAATGCTATGTAACTACAGTCTATGCACAAATGGTACGTTGATTTTTACACTTTCTCAACAGGGAACTTAAATAAGCTGATGACGTGCAAATTTTATTTATTTGCCCAGTTTAATACGTTTGAAAGAAATGAAACAAATATAAAAAACCTTTTGCACAGGCCACATTTTATTATTAAATTCCACACATACACAGTGACTGTGCATTAAAATGTGCGTCTCTGTAGAGGATTTGTACTTATTACTGCTTAGAAAATCAACAAAAGATGTCATTTGACCAGAAGGGCCCAAACGTTCTGTATCTCAGTAATGAAGTCTCCCCTCTGGCTTTGTTCATCAATCTGGACTTGTTTTCATTTTCACCCACAGTTTCTAAAGCCCTACTAATTGTTTAAAACCCGTGACAAGCGCAGCGCATGACCAGCAAACAAGACGTGCAGGTATTTGCTGTGGAGAATTCTACAGCTTAACATGTGTTTCACATTCGAGTGAAGAGTGTATCTGAGCGCATTTTGCATGTGTGGTCATGTACTCTGATGTACGTCAGTTTGTTTATTCTAAGCACCTAAGCATCTCTTTATTCTATTTGTTGCTTGTTCACTTTTTTGTCCGCTGCAATCCCAGCAGAGATTCTGTTTATCTACCTGTGTCTGCTCCAGTTATTACATAAAGCCATTATGATCATTGAGGATTATGGGTTCAGCCTCCTCTGCGACGCCACCGCAGGGGGAAGTATGTCCTGCTTTTGGAAACCTCTAGAAACCTTTAAAAACTGAGCTGTCAATCTCCCTAACATTCGTAGCTTGTTCACAAGAAGGAGGATCCTTTGAGCCACAACAGCAGAGTAATATAAACAATCTTATGCAGAAGAATAATAAAGGAAAGACACAAGAAAGCCGTTAACCTAAAACGTTAACCTATGATGAGCTAAATGGACACAGAAGAATATTATACTATTCCTGCACAGGACAGGGCACATGGGCAGGATATTCCTACTGTAACTGCACTGCTATAAATTGTGATTGAAATACGCCTTGCACTATATTAGAAACACACTGGATATGGTGACTAGGGATGCATGAAGATATTGGAATCATACCAGTTCAACTGATAAGTGTCATTGGACAAGTAGCATTGGACAGATGTTTCGATTTGACCAATACTTCAAACCAGGAAGAATTGTTAAATCAATGCTATCGATTAACTTAATGTCTCAGGTGTCTTATATACTAAGGGTTATTAATAAGTAACTGCAGGGACTCCAGTGCAGAGTAGATGAGTTATTCTTAGATTATACAAGTGTGTATTAAAACTTTGGGCCTTTTAAGGGTTTAAAAGAAGTTCTAAGTTTTTATTTCATTTCCACTAAATAACTGAACTGAACTAAAAGAACATGGAGATTTAAGTTGAGAAATATATATATATATATATATATATATATATATACACTGCATTTATACACCTACAGAAATAAATGTTGTTGTTCCTGTCATGATAATCCAGTTAGATCTAGTCCTAATTTCTACATTTTGCCATTGTTTATTTATCAAACTAAGCAGATACATACATGAAAAATATGGCCTACACTTCTCATATTGCTGCATCCTTGTCTGGGACTTTGTTAAGGACTGAGCGGCATTATACTCACCAAATTATTCGATTTCTGTGAGATTACATGAGCGCTGCTTTGATTCAGTAAAACACCCACAGAAACTCATCTAGGATTCATCAAGATGCTCACAACCAGGTTAGAAGACTTCAATTTTAAAGGGCAACACAACTAAACGGTATATTGTTCAGCCCTGTAGCTAAAATTCCTGTTTGAACTAAAACAGAGTTTGAACGGATGAGAGGAACTGAGAAGAAGAAAAATCAGCGAGTCCACAGAGACTTTGAGTGGTCAGAGAATTCAATCAAGGCTTTCACTTAGCGACTCCATCCCAAGTTCCACACCAGGCCTCCAAGTACACCCAACACCTATTTGGTGAGAACAACAGCAAGTTCATGCCTCAGATGCTGTACAAAACCCGATCTGTGGTGGAACATTTCCCACTGAGCTTCAAGTTAGCCTTATGGAATATTACCACCGTGCTGGGATGGTTGCGTATATTTAGCCAGACCACAAATTCAAAATAGGGATCGAGGAATTTGCAGGGCAGCAGTGAGGAGTTCTGCAGAGAGACGTGTTATCAGTAAGTCGGACTCGTGTCTGTGAGCTCTGTCCTTTTATGAGCAGCGTGTTTAAACAGGTTTATACATATTCAGCATAAATGAGGTTATTCGTCCGTATCTTCATTCAACACAAATGTATCTTATGAACACAGTCAAAAGCAGTTAAGACACTTTGCATTTTATGACCACTGACTGTTCTTGTAGGTCTACCTACAAACTTCTATGGCAGCATTTGTGGACAAAAAGCAGAGTCAACAAATATCATCCTACGTGTGGGTTCAATCCTACTTTTATATCCTTGATGTTTGAGCATGTTAAAGGCTCCAGAAGACTCAGTCACTTTGAATAAACATTTAAACAAAAGTAGTTTACAGAAAGTTTCTTACTTCTACAGTATCACACAACTGAAAACACACCATCCACTCCCCAGTCTAAACTGACCCAATGTAGAAATGAAGTTAAATACAGAAATTTCTTTTGAGTTGTTACGTCTTGAAAACCAACACATTTACATATGCATCCTTGCTCAATGGCAGGTCAGTTCCACTCCTTCATACTGAAGTTATAACAAATATTTCCAATCAAATTTCAAATTGCAGTGACTTTTATGAATAAGCATGAAGAAAAAGTCCCTCTTCATAATGTCACTGATGTCGAGGATTTACATATTTTTAGTTTCTTATTAGGATGTTTCATTTGTCCACATGCAGTGGGGCAGTTTTTACTGACAAGACTTTCATTCAAAGATGGTTAACAATGCTGCTGCTTTAGACCTGCATGTTATGGATCTAAGGAAGGTACTGAACACTGAACTAATTAAACACTGAAATAAGAACACTGATGTGGCCATTCACAATACTGGACATTGTACAACACAACAATAATGTTAGCCTAGAGGTATAACTGACCATGTTAACTTTACTCCCCAATCTACACTATAACACACATGTTCTATCAGACCGTGGTTGCCAGCTGTCTTTTTTATGCTGTGGTGTGCTGGGCAGAAGCATGAAAAAGAGAGACAAGATGCGACTGGACAAGCTGGTCAGGCGAGCAGGGTCAGTGGTCGGTGTGCACTCTGTGGTCAAGGTGGCTGAGAGTAGGACACAAACTGCTCTCCGTTATGTAGGATGATGGCCACCCACTGCACACCATCATCAGGGACAGGAGGAGCAGGTTTAGTGGCAGGCTGCTGTCACAGAGCTGCTCAACCCACAGATTCAGGAGATCCTTTGTCCCCAGAGCCATCAGGCTCTTCAACTCTTTCCAGGGGAGGCAGCCGGGAAGAGGGAAGAGGAGAGATGAGGACTGAATCTAAATCTCATGTTAAATCATAGGTTTTATCTCAGACTAAAATCTTTAGGTTTCATTTTATCCATCTGCACAGCTGAACACCTTCCTGTAAATACTGCACTTGTACTGCACTTGTATTAATATGTGGTTGGTTAGTGTAGTGAGTCACACCTTTGCCTTCTACGCTGTAGACTGGGGTTCAATGCCCCGCCTGGGTAACCACCCTACACTATACCAATAAGAGTCCTTGGGCAAGATTCCTAATACTATCTTCACCTCCCTGTGTAAAACAATCAAACTGTAAGTTGCTCTGGATAAGAGCATCAGCCAAATGCCATAAATGTAATTTCTAACGTAATGCTGACGCAACACAAAAGGCGGACCTTGGGAGTGCGGAAGTGCAGTGCCTGGACAGTCTGTGACGAACACAAAAAAAAAGCCAAGTAAAATAAAGCCAAGTTCGGTCAGGAGTCGCAGCCCAAATGTTACGACATTTTGTCCTTTCAACAAAAATCAGGCCACGTTGGGAGCCACAACATTTAATGTCCAGTGTGTCTCAGTAAGTGATAACGTTATTGTCCTAGTGCAGGTTAAAAATATAAACGAAAACGCGGATTTACTTTACTCTGCTTTAGGCTTCATCTATAGCTGCCTTCCTCCAATTTCCACCAGGACATTTTCCTCAATAGCAGAGCGGCTTATTGGAAAATGTCTCTCAACGTTCGGCTGTTTCTCGCAGCTGAAGTCGCTTCTTATTCTCCAGCTTTTTTTCGACTTCTTCCGTTCCACCTTAAATTCTGACTGAGGCGCTGAACGTAAATGCAGCACCATTTAAGGTGGAACGGGGAAACTCCAAAGAGAAGCGACTTCATCTTCACAACTTTTTAGAGTTTGACAGTCTCTCATTGCAGATTTAACGTTCCAGGAAACTGCGCCGCTTATAAATGCGAATTAATCGAGTGGCTCCAAAAGCTCTTCTTAAATTTCTCTTTGCCTTTTCGTAGCTACCCGCTCTCACAGTCTGCAGGCTGCTTGTCAGTCATTGAGAATCAGGGCTTCCGCGCTATGTTCCACACTTTGGAGCTGACCTGTCTATTTTACTGACACAGAGTCGGGTGAAATCAGCCTAAAAAACAACTTTAAAAACTACTGTATGAGTTTATTAGGTGCTGAACGGTGCTTGCCAGGTTATTATATTTCATATAATTTGTACAGCATTATTCATAGTTCTTTGAAAGAAAGAAGTATTGAACATACAGATATGACAATAAAACATATAACAGTAGATAAAGCAGTTAGTAAGTTATTATGTGGCTGTTAAAGCATCACAAAGCAGGCTTGTTTAAATGTCATCCATTTGCGTGCAGCCTAAAAGGCCTAAAAGGAAAGCAACCAACTTATTTCACAACGATTAATAATTCACATCAAAATGCAAGCAAAGTACAAATAGTATCAAAGTCGTTTTGGACTGTTGTGGACAGCACTGGTTCAGCCAAACATCAGGTTCACACAACTTTCCCCTTATTCCACATATAGGCAAACAGTTGAGAAATAAACAAAACCTGTGTTTGACCGATACTGTCAGAGTTCAGTACTGGGGAGGGGGGTCAGGAACCTGTGTTTGACCGATACTGACAGAGTTCAGTACCGGGGAGTGGGGGTCAGGAACCTGTGTTTGACCAATACTGTCAGAGTTCAGTATTGGGGAGGGGGGTCAGGAACCTGTGTTTGACCAATACTGTCAGAGTTCAGTACTGGGGAGTGGGAGTCAGGAACCTGTGTTTGACCAATACTGTCAGAGTTCAGTACTGGGGAGTGGGAGTTAGGAACCTGTGTTTGACCAATACTGTCAGAGTTCAGTACCGGGGAGTGGGGGTCAGGAACCTGTGTTTGACCAATACTGTCAGAGTTCAGTATTGGGGAGGGGGGTCAGGAACCTGTGTTTGAACAATGCTGTCAGAGTTCAGTACTGGGGAGTGGGAGTCAGGAACCTGTGTTTGACCAATACTGTCAGAGTTCAGTACCGGGGAGTGGGGGTCAGGAACCTGTGTTTGACCAATACTGTCAGAGTTCAGTATTGGGGAGGGGGGTCAGGAACCTGTGTTTGACCAATACTGTCAGAGTTCAGTACTGGGGAGTGGGGGTCAGGAACCTGTGTTTGACCAATACTGCCAGAGTTCAGTACTGGGGAGTGGGGGTCAGGAACCTGTGTTTGACCAATACTGTCAGAGTTCAGTATTGGGGAGGGGGGTCAGGAACCTGTGTTTGACCAATACTGTCAGAGTTCAGTACTGGGGAGTGGGGGTCAGGAACCTGTGTTTGACCAATACTGTCAGAGTTCAATGTTGGGGAGGGGGGTCAGGAACCTGTGTTTGACCAATACTGTCAGAGTTCAATATTGGGGAGGGGGGTCAGGAACCTGTGTTTGACCAATACTGCCAGAGTTCAGTATTGGGGAGGGGGGTCAGGAACCTGTGTTTGACCAATACTGCCAGAGTTCAGTACTGGGGAGTGGGGGTCAGGAACCTGTGTTTGACCAATACTGTCAGAGTTCAATGTTGGGGAGGGGGGTCAGGAACCTGTGTTTGACCAATACTGTCAGAGTTCAGTACTGGGGAGTGGGGGTCAGGAACCTGTGTTTGACCAATACTGTCAGAGTTCAGTACTGGGGAGTGGGGGTCAGGAACCTGTGTTTGACCGATACTGTCAGAGTTCAGTACTGGGGAGTGGGGGTCAGGAACCTGTGTTTGACCGATACTGTCAGAGTTCAGTACTGGGGAGTGGGGGTCAGGAACCTGTGTTTGACCAATACTGTCAGAGTTCAGTACTGGGGAGTGGGAGTTAGGAACCTGTGTTTGACCAATACTGTCAGAGTTCAGTACCGGGGAGTGGGGGTCAGGAACCTGTGTTTGACCAATACTGTCAGAGTTCAGTACTGGGGAGTGGGAGTCAGGAACCTGTGTTTGACCAATACTGTCAGAGTTCAGTACTGGGAAGTGGGAGTCAGGAACCTGTGTTTGACCAATACTGTCAGAGTTCAGTACTGGGGAGTGGGGGTCAGGAACCTGTGTTTGACCAATACTGTCAGAGTTCAGTACTGGGGAGTGGGGGTCAGGAACCTGTGTTTGACCAATACTGTCAGAGTTCAGTATTGGGGAGTGGGGGTCAGGAACCTGTGTTTGACCAATACTGTCAGAGTTCAGTACTGGGGAGTGGGGGTCAGGAACCTGTGTTTGACCAATACTGTCAGAGTTCAGTACCGGGGAGTGGGGGTCAGGAACCTGTGTTTGACCAATACTGTCAGAGTTCAGTATTGGGGAGGGGGGTCAGGAACCTGTGTTTGACCAATACTGTCAGAGTTCAATATTGGGGAGGGGGGTCAGGAACCTGTGTTTGACCAATACTGTCAGAGTTCAGTACTAGGGAGTGGGGGTCAGGAACCTGTGTTTGACCAATACTGTCAGAGTTCAGTACTGGGGAGTGGGGGTCAGGAACCTGTGTTTGACCAATACTGTCAGAGTTCAGTACTGGGGAGTGGGGGTCAGGAACCTGTGTTTGACCAATACTGTCAGAGTTCAGTACTGGGGAGGGGGGTCAGGAACCTGTGTTTGACCAATACTGTCAGAGTTCAGTATTGGGGAGGGGGGTCAGGAACCTGTGTTTGACCAATACTGTCAGAGTTCAGTACTGGGGAGTGGGGGTCAGGAACCTGTGTTTGACCAATACTGTCAGAGTTCAGTACCGGGGAGTGGGGGTTAGCAACCTGTGTTTGACCAATACTGTCAGAGTTCAGTATTGGGGAGTGGGGGTCAGGAACCTGTGTTTGACCAATACTGTCAGAGTTCAATATTGGGGAGTGGGGGTCAGGAACCTGTGTTTGACCAATACTGTCAGAGTTCAGTATTGGGGAGGGGGGTCAGGAACCTGTGTTTGACCAATACTGTCAGAGTTCAGTACTGGGGAGTGGGGGTCAGGAACCTGTGTTTGACCAATACTGTCAGAGTTCAATGTTGGGGAGGGGGGTCAGGAACCTGTGTTTGACCAATACTGTCAGAGTTCAGTACTGGGGAGTGGGGGTCAGGAACCTGTGTTTGACCAATACTGTCAGAGTTCAGTACTGGGGAGTGGGGGTCAGGAACCTGTGTTTGACCAATACTGTCAGAGTTCAGTATTGGGGAGTGGGGGTCAGGAACCTGTGTTTGACCAATACTGTCAGAGTTCAGTACTGGGGAGTGGGGGTCAGGAACCTGTGTTTGACCAATACTGTCAGAGTTCAGTACCGGGGAGTGGGGGTCAGGAACCTGTGTTTGACCAATACTGTCAGAGTTCAGTATTGGGGAGGGGGGTCAGGAACCTGTGTTTGACCAATACTGTCAGAGTTCAATATTGGGGAGGGGGGTCAGGAACCTGTGTTTGACCAATACTGTCAGAGTTCAGTACTAGGGAGTGGGGGTCAGGAACCTTTGTTTGACCAATACTGTCAGAGTTCAGTACTGGGGAGTGGGGGTCAGGAACCTGTGTTTGACCAATACTGTCAGAGTTCAGTACTGGGGAGTGGGGGTCAGGAACCTGTGTTTGACCAATACTGTCAGAGTTCAGTACCGGGGAGTGGGGGTCAGGAACCTGTGTTTGACCAATACTGTCAGAGTTCAGTATTGGGGAGGGGGGTCAGGAACCTGTGTTTGACCAATACTGTCAGAGTTCAGTATTGGGGAGTGGGGGTCAGGAACCTGTGTTTGACCAATACTGTCAGAGTTCAGTACTGGGGAGTGGGGGTCAGGAACCTGTGTTTGACCAATACTGTCAGAGTTCAGTACCGGGGAGTGGGGGTCAGGAACCTGTGTTTGACCAATACTGTCAGAGTTCAGTATTGGAGAGGGGGGTCAGGAACCTGTGTTTGACCAATACTGTCAGAGTTCAATATTGGGGAGGGGGGTCAGGAACCTGTGTTTGACCAATACTGTCAGAGTTCAGTACTAGGGAGTGGGGGTCAGGAACCTGTGTTTGACCAATACTGTCAGAGTTCAGTACTGGGGAGTGGGGGTCAGGAACCTGTGTTTGACCAATACTGTCAGAGTTCAGTACTGGGGAGTGGGGGTCAGGAACCTGTGTTTGACCAATACTGTCAGAGTTCAGTACCGGGGAGTGGGGGTCAGGAACCTGTGTTTGACCAATACTGTCAGAGTTCAGTATTGGGGAGGGGGGTCAGGAACCTGTGTTTGACCAATACTGTCAGAGTTCAGTATTGGGGAGGGGGGTCAGGAACCTGTGTTTGACCAATACTGTCAGAGTTCAATATTGGGGAGGGGGGTCAGGAACCTGTGTTTGACCAATACTCTCAGAGTTCAGTACTAGGGAGTGGGGGTCAGGAACCTGTGTTTGACCAATACTGTCAGAGTTCAGTACTGGGGAGTGGGGGTCAGGAACCTGTGTTTGACCAATACTGTCAGAGTTCAGTACTGGGGAGTGGGGGTCAGGAACCTGTGTTTGACCAATACTGTCAGAGTTCAGTACCGGGGAGTGGGGGTCAGGAACCTGTGTTTGACCAATACTGTCAGAGTTCAGTATTGGGGAGTGGGGGTCAGGAACCTGTGTTTGACCAATACTGTCAGAGTTCAGTACTGGGGAGTGGGGGTCAGGAACCTGTGTTTGACCAATACTGTCAGAGTTCAGTACTGGGGAGTGGGGGTCAGGAACCTGTGTTTGACCAATACTGTCAGAGTTCAGTACTGGGGAGTGGGGGTCAGGAACCTGTGTTTGACCAATACTGTCAGAGTTCAGTACCGGGGAGTGGGGGTTAGCAACCTGTGTTTGACCAATACTGTCAGAGTTCAGTATTGGGGAGGGGGGTCAGGAACCTGTGTTTGACCAATACTGTCAGAGTTCAGTACCGGGGAGTGGGGGTCAGGAACCTGTGTTTGACCAATACTGTCAGAGTTCAATATTGGGGAGGGGGGTCAGGAACCTGTGTTTGACCAATACTGTCAGAGTTCAGTATTGGGGAGGGGGGTCAGGAACCTGTGTTTGACCAATACTGTCAGAGTTCAGTACTGGGGAGTGGGGGTCAGGAACCTGTGTTTGACCAATACTGTCAGAGTTCAGTATTGGGGAGTGGGGGTCAGGAACCTGTGTTTGACCAATACTGTCAGAGTTCAGTACTGGGGAGTGGGGGTCAGGAACCTGTGTTTGACCAATACTGTCAGAGTTCAGTATTGGGGAGGGGGGTCAGGAACCTGTGTTTGACCAATACTGTCAGAGTTCAGTACTGGGGAGTGGGAGTCAGGAACCTGTGTTTGACCAATACTGTCAGAGTTCAGTACTGGGGAGTGGGGGTCAGGAACCTGTGTTTGACCAATACTGTCAGAGTTCAGTACCGGGGAGTGGGGGTCAGGAACCTGTGTTTGACCAATACTGTCAGAGTTCAGTACTGGGGAGTGGGGGTCAGGAACCTGTGTTTGACCAATACTGTCAGAGTTCAGTACCGGGGAGTGGGGGTTAGCAACCTGTGTTTGACCAATACTGTCAGAGTTCAGTATTGGGGAGTGGGGGTCAGGAACCTGTGTTTGACCAATACTGTCAGAGTTCAATATTGGGGAGGGGGGTCAGGAACCTGTGTTTGACCAATACTGTCAGAGTTCAGTATTGGGGAGGGGGGTCAGGAACCTGTGTTTGACCAATACTGTCAGAGTTCAGTACTGGGGAGTGGGGGTCAGGAACCTGTGTTTGACCAATACTGTCAGAGTTCAGTACTGGGGAGTGGGGGTCAGGAACCTGTGTTTGACCAATACTGTCAGAGTTCAGTATTGGGGAGGGGGGTCAGGAACCTGTGTTTGACCAATACTGTCAGAGTTCAGTACTGGGGAGTGGGGGTCAGGAACCTGTGTTTGACCAATACTGTCAGAGTTCAATGTTGGGGAGGGGGGTCAGGAACCTGTGTTTGACCAATACTGTCAGAGTTCAGTATTGGGGAGGGGGGTCAGGAACCTGTGTTTGACCAATACTGTCAGAGTTCAGTATTGGGGAGGGGGGTCAGGAACCTGTGTTTGACCAATACTGTCAGAGTTCAATATTGGGGAGGGGGGTCAGGAACCTGTGTTTGACCAATACTGTCAGAGTTCAGTACTAGGGAGTGGGGGTCAGGAACCTGTGTTTGACCAATACTGTCAGAGTTCAGTACTGGGGAGTGGGGGTCAGGAACCTGTGTTTGACCAATACTGTCAGAGTTCAGTACTGGGGAGTGGGGGTCAGGAACCTGTGTTTGACCAATACTGTCAGAGTTCAGTACCGGGGAGTGGGGGTCAGGAACCTGTGTTTGACCAATACTGTCAGAGTTCAGTATTGGGGAGTGGGGGTCAGGAACCTGTGTTTGACCAATACTGTCAGAGTTCAGTACTGGGGAGTGGGGGTCAGGAACCTGTGTTTGACCAATACTGTCAGAGTTCAGTACTGGGGAGTGGGGGTCAGGAACCTGTGTTTGACCAATACTGTCAGAGTTCAGTACTGGGGAGTGGGGGTCAGGAACCTGTGTTTGACCAATACTGTCAGAGTTCAGTACCGGGGAGTGGGGGTTAGCAACCTGTGTTTGACCAATACTGTCAGAGTTCAGTATTGGGGAGGGGGGTCAGGAACCTGTGTTTGACCAATACTGTCAGAGTTCAGTACCGGGGAGTGGGGGTCAGGAACCTGTGTTTGACCAATACTGTCAGAGTTCAATATTGGGGAGGGGGGTCAGGAACCTGTGTTTGACCAATACTGTCAGAGTTCAGTATTGGGGAGGGGGGTCAGGAACCTGTGTTTGACCAATACTGTCAGAGTTCAGTACTGGGGAGTGGGGGTCAGGAACCTGTGTTTGACCAATACTGTCAGAGTTCAGTATTGGGGAGTGGGGGTCAGGAACCTGTGTTTGACCAATACTGTCAGAGTTCAGTACTGGGGAGTGGGGGTCAGGAACCTGTGTTTGACCAATACTGTCAGAGTTCAGTACTGGGGAGTGGGGGTCAGGAACCTGTGTTTGACCAATACTGTCAGAGTTCAGTACCGGGGAGTGGGGGTCAGGAACCTGTGTTTGACCAATACTGTCAGAGTTCAGTATTGGGGAGGGGGGTCAGGAACCTGTGTTTGACCAATACTGTCAGAGTTCAGTACTGGGGAGTGGGAGTCAGGAACCTGTGTTTGACCAATACTGTCAGAGTTCAGTACTGGGGAGTGGGGGTCAGGAACCTGTGTTTGACCAATACTGTCAGAGTTCAGTACTGGGGAGTGGGGGTCAGGAACCTGTGTTTGACCAATACTGTCAGAGTTCAGTATTGGGGAGTGGGGGTCAGGAACCTGTGTTTGACCAATACTGTCAGAGTTCAGTACTGGGGAGTGGGGGTCAGGAACCTGTGTTTGACCAATACTGTCAGAGTTCAGTACTGGGGAGTGGGGGTCAGGAACCTGTGTTTGACCAATACTGTCAGAGTTCAGTACTGGGGAGTGGGGATCAGGAACCTGTGTTTGACCAATACTGTCAGAGTTCAGTACCGGGGAGTGGGGGTCAGGAACCTGTGTTTGACCAATACTGTCAGAGTTCAGTATTGGGGAGGGGCGTCAGGAATCTGTGTTTGACCAATACTGTCAGAGTTCAGTATTGGGGAGTGGGGGTCAGGAACCTGTGTTTGACCAATACTGTCAGAGTTCAGTACTGGGGAGTGGGGGTCAGGAACCTGTGTTTGACCAATACTGTCAGAGTTCAGTACCGGGGAGTGGGGGTCAGGAACCTGTGTTTGACCAATACTGTCAGAGTTCAGTATTGGGGAGGGGGGTCAGGAACCTGTGTTTGACCAATACTGTCAGAGTTCAATATTGGGGAGGGGGGTCAGGAACCTGTGTTTGACCAATACTGTCAGAGTTCAGTACTAGGGAGTGGGGGTCAGGAACCTGTGTTTGACCAATACTGTCAGAGTTCAGTACTGGGGAGTGGGGGTCAGGAACCTGTGTTTGACCAATACTGTCAGAGTTCAGTACCGGGGAGTGGGGGTCAGGAACCTGTGTTTGACCAATACTGTCAGAGTTCAGTATTGGGGAGGGGGGTCAGGAACCTGTGTTTGACCAATACTGTCAGAGTTCAGTACTGGGGAGTGGGGGTCAGGAACCTGTGTTTGACCAATACTGTCAGAGTTCAGTACCGGGGAGTGGGGGTTAGCAACCTGTGTTTGACCAATACTGTCAGAGTTCAGTATTGGGGAGTGGGGGTCAGGAACCTGTGTTTGACCAATACTGTCAGAGTTCAGTACCGGGGAGTGGGGGTCAGGAACCTGTGTTTGACCAATACTGTCAGAGTTCAGTACTGGGGAGTGGGGGTCAGGAACCTGTGTTTGACCAATACTGTCAGAGTTCAGTACCGGGGAGTGGGGGTTAGCAACCTGTGTTTGACCAATACTGTCAGAGTTCAGTATTGGGGAGTGGGGGTCAGGAACCTGTGTTTGACCAATACTGTCAGAGTTCAATATTGGGGAGGGGGGTCAGGAACCTGTGTTTGACCAATACTGTCAGAGTTCAGTATTGGGGAGGGGGGTCAGGAACCTGTGTTTGACCAATACTGTCAGAGTTCAGTACTGGGGAGTGGGGGTCAGGAACCTGTGTTTGACCAATACTGTCAGAGTTCAGTATTGGGGAGTGGGGGTCAGGAACCTGTGTTTGACCAATACTGTCAGAGTTCAGTACTGGGGAGTGGGGGTCAGGAACCTGTGTTTGACCAATACTGTCAGAGTTCAGTACTGGGGAGTGGGGGTCAGGAACCTGTGTTTGACCAATACTGTCAGAGTTCAGTACCGGGGAGTGGGGGTCAGGAACCTGTGTTTGACCAATACTGTCAGAGTTCAGTACTGGGGAGTGGGGGTCAGGAACCTGTGTTTGACCAATACTGTCAGAGTTCAGTACCGGGGAGTGGGGGTCAGGAACCTGTGTTTGACCAATACTGTCAGAGTTCAGTATTGGGGAGTGAATAGTGAGTAAGGAGAGAGTTCAGCATCCTGACAGCCTGGTGGATGAAGCCGTCCCCCAGTCAGCTGGTCCTGGCCCAGAGACTCCGTAATCTCCTTCCTGATGGCAGCAGGCTGAAGAAGCTGTGTAGTGGGTGAGTGGGATCAACTGCCACGCAGGGGGCTTTTCGGGTGAGACCGGAGCTGTATCTCTCTTGGAAAGAGGGGAGTGAGGTGCCAACAATTTTCTCACCAGCTCTCACAATGAGCTGGAGTGTCTTGCAGCAGGACACAGTGCAGGCGCCATACCACACGGTGATCCAGCTGGTCAGGATGCTCTAGATGGTACCTCTGTAAAAGGTGCACATAATGGGGGCTGGGGCTCTGGCTCTTCTCAGTTTGCAGAGGAAGTAGAGGCGCTGATGAGTCCTTCTGGCCAGAGATGCCGACCACAGTCGTGTTGTCCATGAACTTGATGAAGAGGTTGGAGCTGTGCAGTCGAGGGACATTAGAGTGAATAGGAGAGTGAACAGGAGGGGGGTTCAGTAAACATCTTTGGGGGGCCCCTGTGTTATTTTGATGGTGCGGGGTGTGCTGTTGCTGGCTCGTACTGCCTGTGGTCTCCCAGTCACAAAGTCTAGCAGCCAGTATACAGTCACTATACAGCCCTCTGAACACGCCAGGCCTAAATCACTGTGCTGAGCTGTTATACTGCCTTAAATAGACAAAACAGGTGAGATTTCTGATACTGTATGATGTACTGACTTCTATAAAAATGTACAAAAGTATGTTTTATTGCTAAAAAGCATGTACATAGATGAGGTTAACAACTCAGTTTTTAATTCATTTTTAAAACCTCTGTAATCCTTAGAAGTAAACAGGCTGTTTTTGGCCGTCCTCCTTGTGCCTCATTCAAAAAGCAGTCCAGGCTGAAACTCCTTACCACTTCAGTGTAAATGGGTGGGGCCAAACTCCTGTAGGCCAAACAGGTGGCATATATAAATGAGATGACAGCAGAGAACCAATCAAAAAAAACTTCAGTATCTGGAACACAGCTCATCGTCATCTTGGGTGCCACTTACCCAACCGAGATGTCCAGTTAGCTTTAGTTAACTAGAACTGAACATCATCTGTGGTGAGCAGAGCTGCCATGCTGGCCAAGCTAATGCTAACCAGCGTGTCTCTCTCCTGGTTTGCAGCACTCGTGTATCAACTGTCAAACAGCTTATATATTTTTTAAATGATGCCCTGGAAATTGTGCACTGTGTTCGCTCATTTGGTGACTATTCTTTTTCATTTTTTCAATCTTGAAACATTGCAGCTATTGTGGGTTTTGAAAAAGAGCAAACTGCCCAACTCTCATGTCTACATGTTGCTTTAAAAAGGCGAGTACTATGTCACTATTACATGGTTTACATGCTGGCTGCTCAAGTTAAATCCTCTGTTACTTGTTGGCTACATGGGATTGTAGAGATTGTAGCTATAATACAGAATTAAAGAAGTAAAACTCATAAATGTCTCAGCTGATTTATTAATTTGGAAAGTGGAAAACTGATTTTTGGCCAAAAAACCTGAAGGTTTTTGCTTAACATTTGCAACCATGTTTTGCATCCAGGTGAAAATCATACTTACTGGTGTTCTAAATATGACTGAATAGTTGGGACATGGTCACACGCACAGTGGAGGTCATAGTTTGACGTTGATATTTAGTGGGATGTTTTGAATGGAACGGGAAGGACTTAGTCCAACAGAACCCGGAAAGAAGGAGATGAGGAAGAGTAAAGACTATAAAGACTAATGAATAAAGACTAATGGGACACTATTAGTCTAGCATAGAGGATGTTCCAGGAACATCTGGAAGCCTTTCAAGACATCTGTCTTCATATGTGCCAGTGAAGTAAATTCTCTCTGTCCAGTTAGAAAAGAAAGCGTCTGTCCGTCTCCTGCCAGCAGCTGAGCTTATTATCTTATCTGAAAAGTCCAGACATGTAAAGAAGTGCGTGGATGCGACGAACAGCAACACGGTCCAGTTATCATCTATAGGTGCCACTCACTCATCAACTGCCACTCACATCCAACAGCTTTGAACATCTGCTGCCTGGACAGGAACCGAAGAATCAGTCAACACATTTACTGCACAGTTAATATGTGAACACTGTCATCACTGAAATTACACACATCAAAATCAATGTCTATGTTTCTATATTCAATCTGCATGATTTGTATTGCATGTTGTCATTAAAGAACATCAACGTGATAAAATTTCATTTAGACATTTTTTGTATGAAATGCAAATACAGAGAAAGCCTGAAATTCATGTCTGGGAGAAAAAAAACACATATGTCTGTGTATGTTTTCTTTTTTCCTAATATGTTAAACTCAGCAAACAAAAAGAAATTCTGCACCTGGCAATAATTTGGCCCATTTAGTTCATCATCAGTTCTTTCTACCCAACAGGGGTGGTTATCTCCCTCCAAGCATCATCACCGCGTTACTCCTCAGCCTTCGCTGATATCAGTTTACATGACTCGGCGCTCGCACCTACGGAACATTCCGTTAAAGAGGAGCTCTAATACGTATTTATAATAATCTGTAAGGAAATGTTTT
>NC_051219.1:46602584-46610084 GCF_015220715.1 Pygocentrus nattereri | reverse complement strand
ATTAATAAAGGACCCTGTTTTTCTATGATCTATAGATGAGGTTGGGAAATAAATCTTCGAAATTTACATATGTCAGAAATATTGTAAAGCTAATTTTTAAAATAGATTTTTTCACAAAATATAGTGCTTTGCAGTTTTATCTCATTCATATTCCATATTTATATAGAGTGTAGTGTGTAGAGTGTATTGTAGAGTGTAGTGTGTAGAGTGTATTGTAGAGTGTAGTGTGTAGAGTGTAGTGTGTAGAGTGTAGAGTGTAGTGTGTAGAGTGTAGTGTGTAGAGTGTAGAGTCTAGTGTGTAGAGTGTAGAGTGTAGTGTGTAGAGTGTAGTGTGTAGAGTGTAGAGTGTAGCGTAGTGTGTAGTGTGTAGAGTATAGTGTGTAGAGTGTAGAGTGTAGTGTGTAGAGTGTAGTGTGTAGAGTGTAGTGTGTAGAGTGTAGAGTGTAGTGTATAGTGTAGTGTGTAGAGTGTATTGTAGAGTGTAGTGTGTAGAGTGTAGTGTGTAGAGTGTAGAGTGTAGTGTGTAGAGTGTAGTGTGTAGAGTGTAGAGTCTAGTGTGTAGAGTGTAGAGTGTAGTGTGTAGAGTGTAGTGTAGAGTGTAGTGTGTAGAGTGTAGTGTGTAGTGTGTAGAGTGTAGAGTGTAGTGTGTAGTGTGTAGTGTGTAGTGCAGAGTGTAGTGTGTAGAGTGTAGTGTGTAGTGTGTAGAGTGTAGAGTGTAGTGTGTAGAGTGTAGTGTAGAGTGTAGTGTGTAGAGTGTAGTGTGTAGAGTGTAGTGTGTAGAATGTAGTGTGTAGTGTGTAGAGTGTAGAGTGTAGTGTGTAGAGTGTAGAGTATAGTGTGTAGAGTGTAGTGTGTAGTGTAGAGTGTAGTGTGTAGAGTGTAGAGTGTAGTGTGTAGACTGTAGTGTGTAGAGTGTAGAGTGTAGTGTGTAGAGTGTAGTGTGTAGAGTGTAGAGTATAGTGTGTAGAGTGTAGTGTGTAGTGTAGAGTGTAGAGTGTAGTGTGTAGAGTGTAGAGTGTAGTGTGTAGAGTGTAGAGTGTAGTGTGTAGAGTGTAGAGTATAGTGTGTAGAGTGTAGTGTGTAGTGTAGAGTGTAGAGTGTAGTGTGTAGAGTGTAGAGTGTAGTGTGTAGAGTGTAGAGTGTAGAGTGTAGTGTGTAGAGTGTAGAGTGTAGTGTGTAGAGTGTAGTGTGTAGAGTGTAGAGTGTAGTGTGTAGAGTGTAGAGTGTAGAGTGTAGTGTGTAGAGTGTAGTGTGTAGTGTGTAGAGTGTAGAGTGTAGTGTGTAGTGTGTAGAGTGTAGAGTGTAGAGTGTAGAGTGTAGTGTGTAGAGTGTAGAGTGTAGAGTGTAGTGTGTAGAGTGTAGTGTGTAGTGTGTAGAGTGTAGAGTGTAGTGTGTAGTGTGTAGAGTGTAGAGTGTAGTGTGTAGAGTGTAGTGTGTAGAGTAGTGTGTAGAGTGTAGAGTGTAGTGTGTAGAGTGTAGTGTGTAGTGCGTAGAGTGTAGTGTGTAGAGTGTAGTGTGTAGAGTGTAGTGTGTAGAGTAGAGTGTAGTGTGTAGAGTGTAGAGTGTAGAGTGTAGTGTGTAGTGTGTAGAGTGTAGAGTGTAGTGTGTAGAGTGTAGTGTGTAGTGTAGAGTGTAGAGTGTAGAGTGTAGTGTGTAGAGTGTAGTGTGTAGTGTGTAGAGTGTAGTGTGTAGAGTGTAGAGTGTAGAGTGTTGTGTGTAGAGAGTAGTGTGTAGTGTGTAGTGTAGTGTGTAGAGTGTAGAGTGTAGTGTGTAGTGTAGTGTGTAGTGTGTAGAGTGTAGTGTGTAGAGTGTAGTGTGTAGTGTGTAGTGCAGTGTAGTGTGTAGTGTGTAGAGTGTAGTGTGTAGTGTGTAGAGTGTAGAGTGTAGTGTGTAGAGTGTAGTGTGTAGTGTGTAGAGTGTAGTGTAGAGTGTAGTGTGTAGTGTAGTGTGTAGAGTGTAGAGTGTAGTGTGTAGAGTGTAGTGTGTAGTGTGTAGAGTGTAGTGTGTAGTGTGTAGAGTGTTGAGTGTAGAGTGTAGTGTGTAGAGTGTAGAGTGTAGTGTGTCGAGTGTAGAGTGTAGAGTGTAGTGTGTAGAGTGTAGTGTGTAGTGTAGAGTGTAGTGTGTAGAGTGTAGTGTGTAGAGTGTAGAGTAGTGTGTAGAGTGTAGTGTGTAGTGTGTAGAGTGTTGAGTGTAGAGTGTAGTGTGTAGAGTGTAGAGTGTAGTGTAGTGTGTAGAGTGTAGAGTGTAGAGTGTAGTGTGTAGAGTGTAGTGTGTAGTGTGTAGAGTGTAGTGTGTAGAGTGTAGAGTGTAGTGTGTAGAGTGTAGTGTAGAGTGTAGTGTTTAGAGTGTAGTGTGTAGAGTGTAGAGTGTAGTGTGTAGAGTGTAGTGTGTAGAGTGTAGAGTGTAGTGTGTAGAGTGTAGCGTGTAGTGTAGAGTGTAGAGTGTAGTGTGTAGAGTGTAGTGTGTAGAGTGTAGGGTGTAGTGTGTAGAGTGTAGTGTGTAGAGTGTAGTGTGTAGAGTCTAGTGTGTAGAGTGTAGAGTGTAGTGTGTAGAGTGTAGTGTGTAGTGTGTAGAGTGTAGAGTGTAGTGTGTAGAGTGTAGTGTGTAGTGTGTAGAGTGTAGTGTGTAGAGTGTAGTGTGTAGAGTGTAGAGTGTAGAGTGTAGTGTGTAGAGTGTAGTGTAGTGTGTAGTGTAGTGTGTAGAGTGTAGTGTGTAGTGTAGTGTGTAGAGTGTAGAGTCTAGTGTGTAGAGTGTAGAGTGTAGTGTGTAGAGTGTAGAGTGTAGTGTGTAGAGTGTAGTGTGTAGAGTGTAGAGTGTAGTGTGTAGAGTGTAGAGTGTAGTGTGTAGTGTGTAAAGTGTAGAGTGTAGAGTGTAGTGTGTAGAGTGTAGAGTGTAGAGTGTAGTGTGTAGAGTGTAGTGTGTAGAGTGTAGTGTGTAGAGTGTAGAGTGTAGTGTGTAGAGTGTAGAGTGTAGTGTGTAGTGTGTAAAGTGTAGAGTGTAGAGTGTAGTGTGTAGTGTGTAGAGTGTAGAGTGTAGAGTGTAGTGTGTAGAGTGTAGAGTCTAGTGTGTAGAGTCTAGTGTGTAGAGTGTAGAGTGTAGTGTGTAGAGTGTAGTGTAGTGTGTAGTGTGTAGAGTGTAGAGTGTAGAGTGTAGTGTGCAGAGTGTAGTGTGTAGAGTGTAGTGTGTAGTGTGTAGTGTGTAGAGTGTAGTGTGTAGAGTGTAGAGTGTTGTGTGTAGAGTGTAGTGTGTAGTGTGTAGTGTGTAGAGTGTAGTGTGTAGTGTGTAGTGTGTAGTGTGTAGAGTGTAGTGTGTAGTGTGTAGAGTGTAGTGTGTAGAGTGTAGAGTGTAGTGTGTAGAGTGTAGTGTGTAGTGTGTAGTGCAGTGTAGTGTGTAGTGTGTAGAGTGTAGTGTGTAGTGTGTAGTGTGTAGAGTGTAGTGTGTAGAGTGTAGAGTGTAGTGTGTAGAGTGTAGTGTGTAGTGTGTAGAGTGTAGTGTGTAGAGTGTAGAGTGTAGTGTGTCGAGTGTAGAGTGTAGAGTGTAGTGTGTAGAGTGTAGTGTGTAGTGTAGAGTGTAGTGTGTAGAGTGTAGTGTGTAGAGTGTAGAGTAGTGTGTAGAGTGTAGTGTGTAGTGTGTAGAGTGTTGAGTGTAGAGTGTAGAGTGTAGTGTGTAGAGTGTAGAGTGTAGAGTGTAGTGTGTAGAGTGTAGAGTGTAGTGTGTAGAGTGTAGTGTGTAGTGTGTAGAGTGTAGTGTGTAGAGTGTAGAGTGTAGTGTGTAGAGTGTAGTGTAGAGTGTAGTGTGTAGAGTGTAGTGTGTAGAGTGTAGAGTGTAGTGTGTAGAGTGTAGTGTGTAGAGTGTAGAGTGTAGTGTGTAGAGTGTAGCGTGTAGTGTAGAGTGTAGAGTGTAGTGTGTAGAGTGTAGTGTGTAGAGTGTAGTGTGTAGAGTGTAGGGTGTAGTGTGTAGAGTGTAGTGTGTAGAGTGTAGTGTGTAGAGTGTAGAGTGTAGTGTGTAGAATGTAGTGTGTAAAGTGTAGAGTGTAGAGTGTAGTGTGTAGTGTGTAGAGTGTAGTGTGTAGAGTGTAGAGTGTAGTGTGTAGAGTCTAGTGTGTAGAGTGTAGAGTGTAGTGTGTAGAGTGTAGAGTGTAGTGTGTAGTGTGTAGAGTGTAGAGTGTAGAGTGTAGTGTGTAGAGTGTAGTGTGTAGTGTGTAGAGTGTAGAGTGTAGTGTGTAGAGTGTAGTGTGTAGAGTGTAGTGTGTAGAGTGTAGTGTAGTGTGTAGTGTAGTGTGTAGAGTGTAGTGTGTAGTGTAGTGTGTAGAGTGTAGAGTCTAGTGTGTAGAGTGTAGAGTGTAGTGTGTAGTGTGTAGAGTGTAGTGTGTAGAGTGTAGTGTGTAGAGTGTAGAGTGTAGTGTAGTGTGTAGTGTGTAGAGTGTAGTGTAGAGTGTAGTGTGTAGAGTGTAGTGTAGTGTGTAGAGTGTAGTGTGTAGAGTGTAGAGTGTAGTGTGTAGAGTGTAGTGTGTAGTGTGTAGAGTGTAGTGTGTAGAGTGTAGAGTGTAGTGTGTCGAGTGTAGAGTGTAGAGTGTAGTGTGTAGAGTGTAGTGTGTAGTGTAGAGTGTAGTGTGTAGAGTGTAGTGTGTAGAGTGTAGAGTAGTGTGTAGAGTGTAGTGTGTAGTGTGTAGAGTGTTGAGTGTAGAGTGTAGTGTGTAGAGTGTAGAGTGTAGTGTAGTGTGTAGAGTGTAGAGTGTAGAGTGTAGTGTGTAGAGTGTAGTGTGTAGTGTGTAGAGTGTAGTGTGTAGAGTGTAGAGTGTAGTGTGTAGAGTGTAGTGTAGAGTGTAGTGTGTAGAGTGTAGTGTGTAGAGTGTAGAGTGTAGTGTGTAGAGTGTAGTGTGTAGAGTGTAGAGTGTAGTGTGTAGAGTGTAGCGTGTAGTGTAGAGTGTAGAGTGTAGTGTGTAGAGTGTAGTGTGTAGAGTGTAGGGTGTAGTGTGTAGTGTAGTGTGTAGAGTGTAGTGTGTAGAGTGTAGAGTGTAGTGTGTAGAGTGTAGAGTGTAGTGTGTAGAATGTAGTGTGTAAAGTGTAGAGTGTAGAGTGTAGTGTGTAGTGTGTAGAGTGTAGAGTGTAGTGTGTAGAGTGTAGAGTGTAGTGTGTAGAGTCTAGTGTGTAGAGTGTAGAGTGTAGTGTGTAGAGTGTAGAGTGTAGTGTGTAGTGTGTAGAGTGTAGAGTGTAGAGTGTAGTGTGTAGAGTGTAGTGTGTAGTGTGTAGAGTGTAGAGTGTAGTGTGTAGAGTGTAGTGTGTAGAGTGTAGTGTAGTGTGTAGTGTAGTGTGTAGAGTGTAGTGTGTAGTGTAGTGTGTAGAGTGTAGAGTCTAGTGTGTAGAGTGTAGAGTGTAGTGTGTAGTGTGTAGAGTGTAGTGTGTAGAGTGTAGTGTGTAGAGTGTAGTGTGTAGTGTGTAGAGTGTAGTATAGTGTGTAGTGTGTAAAGTGTAGAGTGTAGAGTGTAGAGTGTAGTGTGTAGAGTGTAGAGTGTAGAGTGTAGTGTGTAGAGTGTAGAGTCTAGTGTGTAGAGTCTAGTGTGTAGAGTGTAGTGTGTAGAGTGTAGTGTAGTGTGTAGTGTGTAGAGTGTAGAGTGTAGAGTGTAGTGTGCAGAGTGTAGTGTGTAGAGTGTAGTGTGTAGTGTGTAGTGTGTAGAGTGTAGTGTGTAGAGTGTAGAGTGTTGTGTGTAGAGTGTAGTGTGTAGTGTGTAGTGTGTAGAGTGTAGTGTAGTGTGTAGTGTGTAGAGTGTAGAGTGTAGTGTGTAGAGTGTAGTGTGTAGAGTGTAGAGTGTAGTGTGTAGAGTGTAGTGTGTAGTGTGTAGTGCAGTGTAGTGTGTAGTGTGTAGAGTGTAGTGTGTAGTGTGTAGAGTGTAGAGTGTAGTGTGTAGTGTGTAGAGTGTAGTGTGTAGAGTGTAGTGTAGAGTGTAGTGTGTAGAGTGTAGTGTAGTGTGTAGAGTGTAGTGTGTAGAGTGTAGTGTGTAGAGTGCAGTGTGTAGTGTGTAGAGTGTAGTGTGTAGAGTGTAGTGTGTAGAGTGTAGAGTGTAGTGTGTAGAGTGTAGTGTGTAGTGTGTAGAGTGTAGTGTGTAGTGTGTAGTGTGTAGAGTGTAGTGTGTAGAGTGTAGTGTGTAGTGTGTAGAGTGTTGAGTGTAGAGTGTAGTGTGTAGAGTGTAGAGTGTAGTGTGTAGTGTAGTGTGTAGAGTGTAGAGTGTAGAGTGTAGTGTGTAGAGTGTAGTGTGTAGTGTAGTGTGTAGAGTGTAGAGTGTAGTGTGTAGAGTGTAGTGTGTAGTGTAGTGTGTAGTGTGTAGTGTAGTGTGTAGAGTGTAGAGTGTAGAGTGTAGTGTGTAGAGTGTAGTGTGTAGTGTAGTGTGTAGAGTGTAGAGTGTAGTGTGTAGAGTGTAGAGTGTAGTGTGTAGAGTGTAGTGTGTAGAGTGTAGAGTCTAGTGTGTAGAGTGTAGAGTGTAGAGTGTAGTGTGTAGAGTGTAGTGTGTAGAGTGTAGAGTGTAGTGTGTAGAGTGTAGAGTGTAGTGTGTAGAGTGTAGAGTGTAGAGTGTAGTGTGTAGAGTGTAGAGTGTAGTGTGTAGAGTGTAGTGTGTAGAGTGTAGAGTGTAGAGTGTAGTGTGTAGAGTGTAGAGTGTAGTGTGTAGTGTAGTGTGTAGAGTGTAGAGTGTAGTGTGTAGAGTGTAGTGTGTAGTGTAGTGTGTAGAGTGTAGAGTGTAGTGTGTAGAGTGTAGTCTGTAGTGTAGAGTGTAGTGTGTAGAGTGTAGAGTGTAGTGTGTAGAGTCTAGTGTGTAGAGTGTAGAGTGTAGTGTGTAGAGTGTAGAGTGTAGTGTGTAGTGTGTAGAGTGTAGAGTGTAGTGTGTAGAGTGTAGTGTGTAGTGTGTAGAGTGTAGAGTGTAGTGTGTAGAGTGTAGAGTGTAGAGTGTAGTGTGTAGTGTAGTGTGTAGAGTGTAGAGTGTAGAGTGTAGAGTGTAGTGTGTACAGCATGGTGTGAGGATGGGGCAGTGTAATTATATGATAAGGGTGAAATGAACTCAAATTTATAGCACGGTCTTTTCCACTATTCAGATAATAATTATTTAGGATCACAATGTAATCAAATGAAATTAACACTAAAATAGTATTAAGATGATTAGGAATGTATCGGGACTGATCCTCGTATTGGGTTTTGGGCCAATACTGCGCATGTAGGCTAAAACACACGGAGATAAAAATAATAGACATTTCCTACTAAAGACGGTCTTCATTCTGTCTAACAGAAAAAACACGAGATAAAAACTTTTAACACGGTTTTTGTAAAAAGGGCTGTGGAGAGACTGAACTGCCCAGTCGTGTATGTTTCAGTGAGCAGCTCAGCCAAACAAAATACTACAGATGCAAAACTCCACAGGTGAGCTGGTGCTGCATCAGCCTCAGACGTGAGACCCGCTCTCACTCCACTGGAGAGACTGCTGATGTTGAAACAGGCGAGGAGCATCAAAAT
>NC_051219.1:46572584-46595084 GCF_015220715.1 Pygocentrus nattereri | reverse complement strand
GATCACACATTAGGAACGGCCTTCTGGCACACATGCCTGTGGATGGTATGGAAGATGTGCCAAATCAAGAAAAACCCTAAAGTGGGCAGTGCAGCGGGCTTCAGGGTCATCAACAGTAACACTGTTTTAGGCCATCATTTAAAAAGCCATTAAGTCTGTTAAGTCTGGGTCAATTAGCACAAACCCTCAACATCTATAAGTCCTTTGTAGCTTATTTTCACAGAGCATTAAGAACCAGCCTACAGCTGAAATGGAGGATTCAGCAGGGCACTCTCGCACTATTAATCACCAAGGACACCAGGACTAATCTCACGGTAGATGACCAGGGGAAGGGAAAGTGGACACTGACAAACAAACACCAAGATTAGCAGCAGACTTCCTGATTTCATCAGTGGAAACAGATACTGCGCTGTAGAAAAGTTAATCATTAACTAATCTCAACATTTCTGTACCCAATTAATCCCATTTTAACACAAGTTTCTTAATCACCATGTAAATCAGATAAAATTGGAACTATGGAGTCCAGCTGTGGGTAACGTCAAACCGGTCACATTAAGCGTGAATCCTTATGTCATTTAATAGAGAAGAAAATCCTTGTTTTCCTATGTTTTAATCGAAGGCGTGGACAAGCTCCTGTCCCAACATTTTGGAACATGCTGCAGGCATCATATTTGGAATGAGTGTATATTTACAAATAACCATGAAGTTCATAAGGTCAAACATGAAATGTTGGAGTTTTGTATGGATTTCAATTTAATACAGATCAAAAGAAATGACTACTCACTCCTTTCTGTTGAATTAAGACTTTCAGACTCTGAAACTTTTTTGCCATTGGGTTTGTAAAATACCAGGTTTGTCTGGAATTTAATAATGAGACGTTTGCCATCTGGTTTATTGCATGGCTGCCATCAATGGCAAAAATGGCGATGGCAGAATTTTTCATCATGGTTCCATCGAAAACAAGGGAAAAATAAAATGTAACCACCAAAATGATGTCACAAAGGACATCTGTACCACCCTCTGACTGATCTTACACACAGACGCACACACACATATATACTTACACATATTAGAAACCCCCATGGCAATGGCCTAGTAATACCTTAGTAACCGTGAGGGAGAACGTAGCAACACCTTAGCAACCACCTGGGGTTCCATAGCAATTGCCTAGCAACATCTTAGCAACCACATGATGTTCCATAGCAACAGCTTTGCCAAACCAACTTAAAGTTTGAACTTCTCCTCTTCAGGTTCACCATTATTATCACACAACCCTAATTCCAATGAAGTTGGGACGTTGTGTAAAACATAAATAAAAACAGAATACGATGATATGCAAATCCTTTTCAACCTATATTCAATTGAATACACTACAAAGACAAAATATTTAATGCTCAAACAGATAAACTTTGTTTTTTGCAAAAAGTCGCTCATTTTGAATTTGATGCCTGCAACATTTTCCAAAGAAGATTCAAGATTCAAGAGTTTTATTGTCATGTACACAGCAGAGCAGGCAGTTGCACTGTCCAATGAAATTCTTACTTTACTGTTCCCCCATTCACCAAATAAACTCTTAAGAGAATAAAAAAAGAAAATATAAGAATAACTCTAAAAAACTGTAGTAATAAATAAAAGCAAAAAAGTGTACAGTATGTGCAAAGTTGAAATAAGATTAAAGTTACACGTGCATATGTGCAAATAAGTGGAGCAGCTGTTCATAAAGTGCATCAAGTGACAGATGAAAACAGATGTAAACAGTAAACAATGTTACTCTGTGCAGTAATAGATGTAAACAGTGTTGTTCTAACAGCAGCAGTGCAGTGCAGGTAAGGTGCAGTTGTTGAGTGGAAGGTTAAATCAGTTCAGATTGGGAGGGGAAGAGGTAGTTAGTGAGGTGTTCACCAGCCTGATGGCCTGTGAATAGAAACTGTTGGTCAGTCTTGTCGTCCTGGACTTTACACTCCTGTAACGTCTGCCTGAAGGTAGGAGTGTGAAGAGTCTGTGCTGGGGGTGTGCACTGTCCCTGATGATGTTTTGTGCCCCTCTGATGACCCTGGTGTGATAAATGTCCTGTAGTGAGGGGACGGCTGCTCCTGAGATGGACTGGGCAGTTTTGATCACACGCTGGAGAGCCTTCCTGTCCTGAGCAGTGCAGTTTCCATACCAGAACTTGATGGAGCTGGTAAGAACGCTCTCGATCGTGCTCCTGTAGAAGGTGCTGAGAATTTTGGCTGGCATGTCAAATTTCCTCAGCCTTCTCAGAAAGTTCAGTCGCTGCTGGGACTTCCTGATGATGAGGTGTGTGTTGTGAGACCAGGTGAGATCCTCACTGATGTGGATGCTGAGGAATTTGAAGGTTTTCACCCTCTCCACCTCAGTCTCACCAACATACAGGGGTGTGTGCAGCTCCCACTTTCTCCTTGGATCAACAATCATTTCCTTGGTCTTGTCTGCATTCAAGGAGAGATTGATGTTACGACACCAGGCCACCAGCTCAGCCACCTCCTTCCCGTATGCTGTCTCTGTATATGCTGTCAGTGAAGAGCATCCTGACATAGGTGTCCTTTGGCTGTGTGAAGGGCTGTGTTCACTGCGCCGTCTGTGGACCTGTTCCGTCGGTATGCAAACTGAAGAGGGTCTATAGTGTTTGGAATGGTCTCTTGGATGTGAGTCATGACTATTCTCTCGAAGCACTTCATCATGATTGGGGTGAGTGCAACAGGGCGATAGTCATTTAGGCTGGTCACAATGCTTTTCTTTGGGAGGGGTACGATGGTGGTTGACTTGAAGCAGAAGGGACAGATTGAATATGTCCACTAACACATCAGCCAGTTCTGATGAGCAAACCCTGAGTGCACGCCCAGGGATGTTGTCTGGGCCGGCTGCTCTCCGTGGGTTTATTCTCCTCAAGGTCCTGCACACATCCACTGATGTCACAGTGAGTGATGTGTTTCGTGTGGCCATAGTGTCTCTCGGGTTGAGGGTTGAGGGCCTCAAAGCGAGCATAAAACTCATTTAGCTCATCAGGTAGCGTGGTGTGGCTGTTAGTAACCGCCCTGCTTGTCTGTTGGTAGTGGGTGATGGTGTAGTAGCCCTCCAGCTTCAGCCTGTACTGTCCCTTGGTCTCTCTGATTGATCTACGTAGGTCATATCTGGACCTTTTGTAGCCTCAGCGTTTCCTGAGAGAAATGCAGCATGGCGGGCACGTAGCATGGGCTGAACTTCACCGTTTAACCAGGGTTTCTGGTTGGGGTATTTTCTGCAGCGCCTTGTAGGGACAACGCTTTCAACGCAGCTGCTGATGTAGCCCATTACCCCAGAAGCATAGTCCTCTAGATCAACAGTACAGTCCTCATTCATAGCAGCAGTTCTGAATACATCCCAGTCTGTGTCAAAGCAGTCCTGAAGCACTAAGTCAGTTTCTTCATTCCACACTTTGATAGTTTTACTCACTGGAAGTGCTTGCTTGAGGAGTTGTCTGTATGCTGGGTAGAGGAACACGGAGATGTGGTCAGACTGTCCGAAGTGTGGCCGAGGCACAGCCCTGTAGGCCCCCTCACGTTGCTGTAAACTTGGTCGAGTATGTTACGCTCCCACGTCGGAAAGCTCACGTGCTGATTATACTTGGGGAGGACAGTCCTCAGGTTGCAGTGATTGAAGTCGCCGGCCACAATGAATGCGGCGTCCGGGAGAGCAGTCTCTTGTTTACTGATGGCGTCATGCAGCAGCCCTAGCGCCGTGGCGGGATGTAAGCAGCCAGAATGTGCACAGAGCTGAACTCTCTAGGCAGATAAAAGGCTCTGCACTTCACCATCAGCAGCTCTAAGTCAGCTGAACAATGTTTTTCAACAGTCTTTACGTCCGTGCACCACCTGTTGCTCACGTAGATGCAGGCACCGCCGCCTTTGTTGTTCTCTGGCGCTGCTGTGCGGTCCCCGCGGTGGACGGAGTGCGTTTCCAGCTGGATCGCCGAGTCTGGCGTGCTGTCCGAGAGCCAGGTTTCCGTGAGGATAACAGCACAGCACTCTCTGATCTCACGCTGAGTTGTTATTCTGGTCCTCAGCTCATGCAGCTTGTTTTCAAGGGAGCGAACATTAGCTAGCAGCAGGCTAGGTAGCGGTGGTCGTGTAGCCCTAGCCTTTAGCCTAGCATGTAGCCCACCTCTCTTGCCCCGCTTCCGCTTTGGCCGCTCTGTTCGTCGGCTGTGCCGCTCACCCGAGGCCGGTGCTGCTGGGCCTTGCCGGCTGGTGCCGGTGGAGTGTGAGCGTAAGAGAAAGTTGAAGTCTGAGAGGCTAAATGTAAGTTCATGATGAACTTCAGCAATCTCCAGGAGTGCCTCTTTACTGTAACTAACTGTACCGTAGATGTTCTGTACACTTAAAATAAATACTAAAGTTAAAATAAGTAATAAATAGCATCGGTTGCAGGAGGAACACGCAAAGATGTCTGCCATGGTGGGCACCATCTTGTTATATAAGTTGGGACAGGGGCGTGTTTCCCACTGTGTTACATCACCTTTCCTTTAACACTCAATAAGCGTTTGGGAACTGAGGACACTGATTGTTGAAGCTTTGTAGGTGGAATTCTTTCCCATTCCTGCTTGATGTACAGCTTCAGCTGCTCAGCAGTCCGGGGTCTCCGCTGTCGTATTTTGAGCTTCATAATGCGCCACACATTTTCAATGGGAGACGTCTGGACTGCAGGCAGGTCAGTCTAGTACCCGCACTCTTTTACTACGAAGCCACGCTGTTGGAACACGTGCAGAATATGGCTTGGCATCGTCTTGCTGAAATAAGCAGGACGTCCCTGAAAAAGACGCTGCTTGGACGGCAGCAGATGTTGCTCCAAAATGCTGTATGTACCTTTCAGCGTTAATGGGGCCTTCACAGATGTGCAGGTTACCCCTGCCATGGGCACTAACACCCCCCACACCATCAGAGATGCTGGCTTTTGAACTTTGAGCTGATAACAATCCGGACAGTCCTTTTCCTCTTTGGCCCGGAGGACACGACGTCCATGATTTCCAGAAACAGTGTGAAATGTGGACGCGTCAGACCACAGGACACTTTTCCACTCTGCGTCAGTCCATCTTAGATGAGCTCGGCCCATAGAAGGCGGCGGCGTTTCTGGGTGGTGTTGATATGTGGCTTACGGGCATTCAGTGTTGGTTTTCTGCCTTGCCGCTTACTTGCAGAGATTTCTCCAGATTCTCTGAATCTTTTGATGATATTATGGACTGTAGATGATGAAATCCTTAAATTCCTCGCAGCTGCATGTTGAGAAACGTTGTTCTTAAACTGTTGGACTATTTGCTCATGCAGTTGTTCACTAAGTGGTGAACCTCGCCCATCCCTGCTTGTGAACGACTGAGCCTTTCAGGGATGCTCCCTTTACACCCAATCATGAAACTCACCTGTTTCCAATTAACCTGTTCACCTGTGGAATGTTCCAAACAGGTGTTTTTTGAGCATTCCTCAACTTTCCCAGTCTTTTGTTGCCCCTGTCCCAACTTCTTTGGAACATGTTGCAGGCATCAAATTCAAAATGAGTGAATATTTGCAAAAACAGTAAAGTTTGAACATTAAATATCTCATCTTTGTAGTGGATTCAATTGAATATCGGTTGAAAAGGATTTGCAAATCATCTTATTCTGTTTTTATTTATGTTTCACACAATGTCCCAACTTCATTGGAATTGGGGTTGTATAAATCTCATAAGACAAATGTAAGTCCAATCATATCTGTGCTGTAGACATCATGACCCTGGTTTCTGTGACCATTATAAACAAACTCTCAGCCAGTAAAACTGAATTTTGTAGAAAATTTTGATGGTATTCTCCTTTAAAGGTAAAGAGTAGCTGAAAATGCAAAATCCGAGCTTTTTAATAGTAACATTGGCAAAGATGGACATGAGCTGCTGTGATTGGTTCTACAGGAAAGGTATCTGTTTTCAGGACACCTTAACAAAGATGGCCGTAGGTGATTGATTTGAAAAGTGTGCAGCAAATACAGCCCAGCAGATTCATGTGGATCAACAAGGAAGCAGTTTATTCCAGTTTCTTATGTGCAGAAAAATATCAATGGGAACCTGTGGTTCCTGCACAAGCAGGAATACTGACCCTGTCAGACCAGCTCAGAAAAGTCTAAACCAGAATTCAGTGAACATCTAACCTATGTGTTTCTAGGACCAGCTGGTCTAGCCACAGTTTGCTTCCAACACCTGAAGAAGCTGAACATCAAAGAAACCAGACCCAGGTTTTTCCAGTGTTCTCCAGAACAGAACATGTCTGTTTCTAGTCATATCCTGACAGCTTTGGCAGTGGCTAACAAGGTCTTTGAACTTCCAGAGGTATACAGAAATATTCCCCCTGCAAACACAATGACGTAGATATACCTGGAAAATTATAACATTTTCCACAAGCTGATTTCAGCTGGTTCACTGGATCTAATGCTCCTGAGGTGGCAGAACCCTGGAAAGTAATCAAAAGCAATGGAAACTCTAATAGACTGGACGGTTAATGATGCCAGAATGGACAGCAACATAAAAATCACACAGGGTTTCTCTCTGTGGTTTATTTCCTGCAGTGCTCACACAGCCAAGCATCTAATGGGACCACCAGAGCTCTCTCACAGTGCTGGGCTTTGAAGGGTTAAGGGAAGGCACCCAGAGACAGTACACGGTTATCTGTCATGTGACGTAGAACGCAAACACCAAGGGGCGTCATCATCAGGTTCCACTTTAAGCAGAACCTTTGAATCAGGAAAGGTCAATTCCTTGTGTCTAGGGTTAGGATTAGTATTAGGGTTTAGTCACTGCTCTTACTGCTGGAGTCAAGAGTGCCAAAAACAAGTGTTGAACCATGACTGTTAGAGTGAGGCCAGTTTGGACCATAAATGTAAAAACTCTTTAAAAAAATAAACACAGAGTGAATCCAGAGTTTTTGCATAGAGCTGCACTGTTTTCTATTTTTAACTACTGACTGAAACATGGTTGGGTTCCTGCTCATCATAGATGGATGTAGGACTTTCAGAAGATCTAGAACTTGACCCACCTGTTGTAAATTACTGTAAATCCAAATGTGGTTCTTTGACTCTCACTTTCTAATTATGTTGGTAGTTAATCGAATGTATAGGGTCTTCAGTCCAGCCAGTCCAGTTGAGTCTGAAGTCCTGGCCAACGAGAGACCTGAATCGACCCAGATACCACAGAGAAAGAAACTTTAATTGAACAGTGTCTCATCGGGTGTGTTAATATTTTAACCTTTATGTTTCCATTCAAATAAGAGTATCACTAATGGCCTCGATGCGGAAAACCTTCAGATTGTAGTATATGATCTGAAACTCATGTGTTTCCTGCTCTTTCCGTATAATCTGTGATACGGAGCAGAATAGAACAGTCTTATTCTAGTAAGCTGGTTGCTTAACTCTGGCAATCATGGATCCCAACCGGCATGTAATGCTGGTTCTCGTAAACTCGTAATCTGGTTTGATACAATATTGTAGCATCTTTACCAAAAACAAGGACCACCTGCAAATCTGTCTTATGCCAATTTGATAATGTCAACATGTTAATTCTTCCATTTCCTGTTTATTATAATGTTCCATATTAAAAAGGAAAGTTTCAGAATGAGAGTTTCACCTGATCCATTCAGACTGGTGTCATAAGGATCACTTAAAGGGCCCAGATCTAACACACTAGCTAACATATTAGCCCAAAATTAATAAGCTACCACAAAGCAACTAGGATACGCCGCTACACACTTAAATCCAGTACAGTACACACAGTTACTTCCCAAGACCTTCAGATACTTTCCAAGCCTCTTCCAGAGCCTTATTCCTGTTTGTACTGGTACTTTTTTTTAATGAAAGCTCATTTTCAGTACACAAGCTGGCCATTTTATTGGAAACAGTTTGGACAAGGTCAGAATGCTTAACAATTTTTGTTGGATGAGCTTTGACAAAGTCTATGTACTAAAACCTTTTTTGGACACAAAAAAACTCTTTTATTAGTTTTAACTTTTCTGGCATGTTTTCCTTTCTCTGTATTTGAGCTGTGCCACCACGGTTTTTCAGACGCCTACAAACTGAAGTCAATACAGTTTAAAGTATTGTAAAGTAGCTTTTCTCTACTTTATACAGTCACAATAAAACAGTATTTAATTATTTCTGAATACAGTTGATTGTTCCTGCAGTCAGGAGGCTGTTAAGAGTCTCATCACAGCAGTTTCTCTTTACAACTTCCATAAATTCTTTATCTTCAGTTTGAGTCTCTCTATCTCTCTTTTCTTTCATTCTATTTTTTTTTCAGTTAGCTGAATTTGGTTTGAGCAAACCATGACTCTGCTGTGAAAAGTTTTTCTCAGGATCAAAATCACTTGCTTTTTTCTTTGACTAACCTCAACATGTTGGTTAAAGTTCCTAACATAACATCTGAAGGGAAGGTCTGGTGACGAGAAGGTGCTGCAGACCTGCTGTAATTATCACACAGTCATCGTCATATAAAAGCTACACAAGCATTTGTGACTCTTTACCTTTATACTTTATTCTTAATTCCACACTTCATTAAGTTTAAGATTAAGATCCTTCATACTTCTTTTCTTAGCCAAGCTTTTTCGTATCTGACCCTGAGCTACGATACAAACGGTGCTCTAACAATCTAGCGAAGTAGAGCACTGACCCTCCACAGTAATGAATGTGTGAACATGATGTTTTGGGAAAAGTAAAGCTAAATAACTGCACCTCACTTCGCTGATTTCTGGCCTGTATCTTTTACTAGACGATCTAAATTCAGTAGCTGTGTTATTTTATCAGGTAAGAGATCTGCAATAGAAGCCAACTTTACTAGAGGTTGAAAAGAAATGCTAGTAAAGATAAAAACCTGTGAAAGCATTGAACTTGAGTAACCCTTGTAGCTTTTCATTAAACTGGAATTTTGCTCAGCCCTTCTGTCAGTGTTGCAATTCTAGTCTTATTAGTTTGATGAATTTCACAACATGCATAAAACACTTTGACTGCATGGAAGAAAATCCTCTTCCCAGAGCTGCTCCTCAGTAAAGTGAAGTTTATTAAAGAACATGTTAGTCCTGGACTGATGAACCACCAACATGTCAACACATACCTACACACCCACCCTTAGCACCAGTTTAGGGTTTGCACTAAAGAGGCCTTTCTTGGAATAGCATCATTACTGAACCATGAAAACATATTTACTCAGGCTCTCATGCAATTGAACACATGCACACACAGGAGCGCTGAAGAACAAAGAGCTAAATGAGAGGAGGATTTATACCATGACTGTGGGCTTACATATAACCAGGTACTATATGTCTAAACTTCTGAGCCAATACAGGCAGTTAGCACTTAATGGAAGCATGACTCATATCGATGACACAAACAAGAGCCTCGAGCCTCGATTCTGCACAGCTGAAATGCATTTAGTGCATCTCACAGAAACTGAATGAGAGAAAGAGAAAAGGAAAAAGGAATGCTGAGCTCTCAGAGCAGTTAGCCAAGAAAGAGACAGTGGGCACAGTGTAGACGGGTAAATAGACAGTGTTTCTTTGGAGCTGCTGCAGTGGCTGGGTAATTAAAAGGCCCATATCACTGCAGCAGCTCCAAATAAACACTCAGAGAGTTTGAAGTAACACGTTAACACTGTTAAAGTTTCAAAATACACATTTACAGTCCATATATGAAAATCAAGCTGCAAAACCAGCCTGTTTTAAATTCATTGTTTCTCTGATGCCACGAGAACCAACTCATTTAAATCTATCCAACCCTAACCCGCTTATACTGAAGTACTAAGGAGGGTTTGATAGGTTTTTGAATGAGGCACAAAACAGGACAGTCAATCAGAGCAGAGCTCATATACTCATATCACTCTTAAAGGCACAGTGACAAAAACGGCCTGTTTAATTAAGGGTGACATGTGGTGGTAGGTGGGAGGTGATATGAAATTAATTATGAATTATGAAACGACATAAATGTTAAAAGTGGAGCTCAAGGGAAAAAACTAAAATATGTATATGGGCCCTTGAAAATATAGCTTTACTACCAGTGACAGTGCTGAAAAAAGAATAATAACCTACTACAAATACAAACAAATAAGAAAGTTCAGACTTGAAATTGAAAAATTGTGTGGCTGATGATTTTTAATAGGATGCAATGTTCTGTCAGACCTTGCTGTCAGTTCCGTGACAGGCAGACACCAAAATTTCTTCTTCATCTAGAAAAACTTGTTTAGAAAACATTAACACTCAAAATCTCAGCTGCACATGTGCCGTTAAGCCTCAGTCTGCCTTGGTGTGACAGTCAGCCTGGGTGTGACAGTCCATCTGGGTGTGACAGTCAGCCTGGGCGTGACAGTCCATCTGGGCGTGACAGTCAGCCTGGGCATGACAGTCAGCCTGGGCGTGACAGTCAGCCTGGGCATGACAGTCAGCCTGGGCGTGACAGTCAGCCTGGGCGTGACAGTCCGTCTGGGCGTGACAGTCAGCCTGGGCGTGACAGTCAGACTGGGCGTGACAGTCAGCCTGGGCAATACAGTCCGTCTGGGCGTGACAGTCAGCCTGGGCGTGACAGTCAGCCTGGGCATGACAGTACGTCTGGGCGTGACAGTCAGCCTGGGCGTGACAGTCAGCCTGGGCGTGACAGTCCGTCTGGGCGTGACAGTCCGTCTGGGCGTGACAGTCAGCCTGGGCGTGACAGTCCGTCTGGGCGTGACAGTCAGCCTGGGCGTGACAGTCAGCCTGGGCGTGACAGTCAGCCTGGGCATGACAGTCCATCTGGGCGTGACAGTACGTCTGGGCGTGACAGTCAGCCTGGGCGTGACAGTCCGTCTGGGCGTGACAGTCAGCCTGGGCGTTACAGTCCGTCTGGGCGTGACAGTCAGCCTGGGCGTGACAGTCCGTCTGGGCGTGACAGTCCGTCTGGGCGTGACAGTCAGCCTGGGCGTGACAGTCCGTCTGGGCGTGACAGTCCATCTGGGCATGACAGTCAGCCTGGGCGTGACAGTCCATCTGGGCGTGACAGTCAGCCTGGGCGTGACAGTCCATCTGGGCGTGACAGTCAGCCTGGGCGTGACAGTCCATCTGGGCGTGACAGTCAGCCTGGGCGTGACAGTCAGCCTGGGCGTGACAGTCCGTCTGGGCGTGACAGTCAGCCTGGGCGTGACAGTCCGTCTGGGCGTGACAGTCAGCCTGGGCGTGACAGTCAGCCTGGGCGCGACAGTCCGTCTGGGCGTGACAGTCCGTCTGGGCGTGACATCAAAGCCTGATGAAGATAGACGATGAATGAAAAAAGACAATGAAAAAAGGATCCCTTCACGTCTTCCTCCGGTGTGACTGGTATAAATGATAAAAGGTGACTGTAAATTCAATTTCTGCATGATAAACACGTTCATGTAATTCTGGATTCCACATGCTCTTAATTTTGGCCACAGCATTCAGTGGCTTGACAGCCTGAACAGTCTAATTTTTATATCTGTTTAACCCGATTTAGAAGAATATTCTAAAAATAACTCTTGATCTGGAGTAGAATTAACAGCTCCCAGCAGTCGCGGCATGGCCAGTTCCTATTTCTCAGTCTGTTAAACTAACAGCAAACAAACAGACAGATTAGCACACACACACACACACACACACACACACGCACAGACACACAGACTCTCTCTCACACACACACACACACACACATGCACAGACACACAGACTCTCTCTCTCTCACACACACACACACGCACAGACACACAGACTCTCTCTCTCACACACACACACACACGCACAGACACACAGACTCTCTCTCACACACACACACACACACACACACACACACAGACACACACTCTTACACACACTCGCACACACAGACTCACACACACACACACACAGACACACACACACAGACTCACACACGCACACACACAGACTCTCACACTCACACACGCACACACAGACTCTCACACACACACACACACACGCACAAACACACACACAGACACACAGACTCTCTCTCTCACACACACACACACACACACACATGCACACACACACACACACACACACACACACACACACACACTCACACACTCACAGACTCTCTCACACACACACACACACACAGACTCTCACACACACACACACACACACACACACATTCACACACACACACTCACACTCTCACACACACACACACACAGCTTAATCAGTTACTGGAGAATGAGGAAATAACTGGACACTAAGTCTACATGGAAGGATAAATGAGGCTGTATAACAAAAACATTCTGAGAATTCCGTACAGCTCGGTTTCACACCATTACAGCTCAATGAGGTCATGAAGACTTTCTCCTTCCAGTGAACAACTCGGACTCCTCGGGCCACGTGAAATGGTGAAATATGACAAAAATAGCCATAATTAGAGTGACGACTGAGTCACAGAAACCGTTTCCCTCCAGGTTCCCGTTTTAAAGAATAATCATGCACACAACGATCCGTCTCTCCGTGTTTAACCTTTAGAAGTTGAGATTAACTATGCATACAGAATTAATTAATTACATACGTAATGACATAATTAGCTACAGAATGAATTATATTTCCAGTGATTTACATTTTATTAACAGCTTTAACTCTTCCAACCTTTCAACCATGTGTTTTCATCCAGAGCAATTACAAAAACATTTAAACACTTTTTACTCCCTGCAGTGCAAACCTGGTCACATCACAATAATTATTACATATATAATAATTATAAATGCAAATCGTAATAAAATATCTCCTCTTCTAATAAACACAAATATGCCGTTGCATCAAAGTATGAAATCCACACAAGTTCTCCGCTTGTTTTAATGAGCCACCAGTCAGAAATAGACGGCATGTTTTTCTGCATAGTTCAATCGTTGAGATGTAAACAGTCATTCAGAGCCGTTTGATGTGAAACGTGATGTGTTTGGTGGTGAAAGGAACCAGATGTCATGACGTCTACAACACCGTTTTATTTAGAAGGGATGCCTCAATACTACTTTCCCCCCATTCGATACAGACACCTGATCCTTAAATATCAATAACAACACTAACTCTGTGTAAAGTGATCAGCCTGTCAGTCCTGATATTTATACAGTTCCACTTCCTGTAAAAGGGATTTACTTGAAGTAAATTTATACAACAGTACCAACTCTGTCAAAACATGTGGGACCACGGGGTCATCTCATGCAGCTGAGGTCAGCAGAAACACTAGCCCAGCTAACAGACTCTTATGCTGAAGATTATCATTAAAATACTGGCGACATCTTCCATTTGTCTCTCCAACCTTCGCTCCATCGATAAGAACCTGGACTCAACGACAACCTTCTGACCTTTAATATGCAGCGTTGATAAAAAGGTAAAATAGGGATTAGTTTTCTTTATTTTGCCCCTCAACCTGGAATTTAGCTTTAATATAAAATTAGATCACCAGCAATAACTGTGACTATAATGGAATGAGGAAAGTTCAAAAGCCCTCAAACATTCATCACAACCTCCAAACACACAGTTAACTGTGTGAGGCCTGATCATTTTTGGTCAGAGGCCTCTGAGACTTCAGGGAACTAAAAGTCTAAGAACAGCTTTTGGATAGATGTTTCACATTTACTCAAACATTCAGCATCATAACAAATGATCAAGAACTTCTTCAAGCATCTAAGCTTCTCTTAGCTTCACCTCCCCTCTTAGCACTAGTGTGTGATGGTGAGAGCCACGTGAGCAAAAACTGAACAATACATCTCGTCCTGCTGAGCTGCGGCGTCTCTCGCCCAGAGCAGCGACATCAGCGCTGAGAGGAATATGGATTTAGCAGGAAGCAGTTCTGCACCAACTCTCTAAACTTCTACTGCTACATTTAGCTTCACGTAGTGTCGGCAAATCAAGGACATTTAAAGGAGGAAAACGACTGAGTGTAGATTTAAAGGGGAGTCAGTGTCAGAGTCAGACTGTACCTCTGACCCTAACCCTAACCCCCACTGACATATGATTGACAGTCATATTAATCTGTTGCACCTGAGTGAAGGTAAATAATAAAAAACAGTAAATGGATTCACAGACATGATGAGACTCATGGTGAAAAGAGAAGCTCTCACTTCTACCTCTGTGCTCTATGAGGGCCACACAGAGTGCTGAGCCTAATTCTGAGCCTTCTGGCTGAGTGAATGTTTTTAGCTCCTGAACATCACGTAGCTTTGCTTAACTGTACACATAATTCTGTGTAACTGCAAACATTTGGGTGAGTACAATCAATGTTATTAACGCTACTAAGTAAATGCAGACAGCAGGTCAGGTGGCTTATCAGCCAATTTGGCCACTTTAGCCTTGTATTTTAACAGTTAAACAAGGAACAAGAAAAAACTATGAAATCATTAAACACAATTATTTATATGACTAGAAACCGTCAGCTAGACTTTCGTGATTGTGACAGTCTGAACTGTAAGAGACCAGCAGGAGAATTTAATATGCATTATCATGCATTTAATTATGAACGTTTTTTTTAATCAATGCTGTTTATTCAACTGAGTAATCATGTTTTATGTGACCATGACAGCAATAACAGCTATTCAACCCATGATGGTGACTCTGAACAGCAGGTCAGCCTCACCCCCTTTATTCAGCTGTGCCTCCCCTTCTTGAACCACACACACTCAGTCATTCTCTCTGAGTCCTCACAGCAGACAAAGTGTCCCTTGTGTGGGAGCACAGAGAGATGGGCGACAGTCTTATGCTGCTATGCCTGATGCTGATATGCTCATGGAGGGTGAGGGTATGGAGATTTGAGACTCCTGCTGCTGGAGATTCATTCAGCTCCACTGCCTGACCTTCAGCCCACCCCTCAGGCCTTTGGCTCAATGCACAACTACACACTGTGACCACAGACAGGACAGCCACAGGATCCAGACAGCATGAACCCGCCACAAGTTCCTGACAGAAGACGTGAGCTGTGCTAACAGAGCGGTGCAGATTTCGTGACAAGGCGAATTGAGGGTTCATGTCTAAAGCTACAGGGTGGGCCTAACTAAACATACTCAGGCCACAACTCATTCACATTTTATTTTGTATTTTCATGTTTTGCTTTCAATTAGACAAAAAAAGTGTTTTACGTAAATGTGTTTTATAATATAAACACTGAATAAATTTATATTGATTACATATACTTTCACTGACAATTCATGACTATATGCTTTAAATACTTTTTAATACCAATCAAAAGCACATTTACTTCTACGAACGCTTCCCATCAATGATCAATACGATTTCTTACCTTAACAGCACATATGGAATTAAGGTTTTTCTCTGCTCCGAGTCCTTTAATGCTGAGTATCTGGCAATACCGATATGTTTTTTATTTTATTTAACAATATGTTAAATACAGTAAACAAATGTACATTCTACTCTAAAATTTGAAAATGATTATTTTAACATACAGGATGTGCACTTACTTTTAACAATAAGTGTAATTTGACCAGAGGTTTTTTAAAAGCCGCAATAAAATGACAGTTATTTCCATTTTTAGACATCTGAAGTGAAACATTTTGTTTTGGACTATTATTTTAAAATGGCCACATAGTGGCATCTTTAATGCACCACTTTTATGTTTAGCATACACTATATTTCCAAAAGTTTTCACTCCCCCATCCAAATCACTGAGTTCAGGTGTTCCAGTCACTTCCATGGCCACAGGTGTATAAAGCCGAGCCCCTCGGCCTGCAGACTGCTTCTACAGACATTAGTGAAAGAATGGGTCGCTCTCAGGAGCTCAGTGAATTCCAGCGTGGTGCCGTGATCGGACGCCACCTGTGCAGCAAGTCCAGTCGTGAAATTTCCTCACTACTAAATATTCCACAGTCCACTGTCAGTGGGATTATAACAAAGTGGAAGCGATTGGGAACGACAGCAACTCAGCCACGAAGTGGTCGGCCAATGGTGTGGGGCTGTTTTTCAGGAGTTGGGCTCGGTCCCTTAGTTCCAGTGAAAGGAACTCTTAAAGCTTCAGCACCAAGAGATTTTGGACAATTTCCTGCTCCCAACTTTGTGGGAACAGTTTGGGGACGGCCCCTTCCTGTTCCAACATGACTGAGCACCAGTGCACAAAGCAGGTCCATAAAGACGTGGATGAGCCAGTTTGGTGTGGAAGAACTTGACTGGCCTGCACAGAGTCCTGACCTCAACTCGTGTGTGCGTGCGTGCGTGTGTGTGTTTGTGTGAGAGAGAGAGAGAGTGTGTGTGTGTGTGTGTGTGTGCTTGTGTGAGAGAGAGTGTGTGTGTGTGTGTGTTTGTGTGTGTGTGTGTGAGTGTGTGTGTGTGTGTGTGTGTGTGTGTGTGTGTGAGAGAGAGAGAGAGAGAGAGAGAGAGAGAGAGAGAGAGAGAGAGAGTGTGTGTGTGTGCGCGTGTGTGTGTGTGTGTGTGTGTGTGTGTGTGTGTGTGTGTGTGTATAAATATATGTGTGTGTGTGGGAGGGTGTGTATGTGGATGAGTGGGTGAGTGGGTAAGTGGGTGGGAGAGAGAGTGTGTGTTTGTATTTGGGGGTGTGGATGGGGGGGGGGGGGTCTGTCTCTGTGTGTGTGTGTGTAATTTGGAATTATGTTAAAAAGTTTTAGCCCCTTAAACTCTACAGTTATTATTCAGTAGCTGTGACACCACATTAGGCCTGTATCAAAGAACACAGACCTGGTGAGGGATTACAGGGTGCTGAGCAGTGCTGATAATTCAGTATCATGTTATCAACATTCAATATCACAGTATCAACATTCAGTCATTAGTCATTTACGTGATGAAAGTGTCCACCAATATTCCTGCTCAGCACAGTCATACATGACCAGAGGAAACTCACTGAGCCACATTATCACATCAACTGTAATGAATGTTTTGGGTGACAAGCTTCCTGTGCAGAATTGAAGACACTGCAAATGATGGACTGCTAACATGTCTTGACCAATCGGTTATATTTGATGTTAGAGGAACATTGTGTGTTATGTGATCAAATAAAGGGCTCTTCCTTCATCATTTGCTTGTGGTGCACAATGTCAGTAACAGTCCATCTACAAACTACAAATCATTTCACTTTCAATCTGAAAAATCTTTACGACACTGGAGCAACACAGCAACAACAACAAAATTGCCAACACCGATATATAACAGGGTTTTGACACCCATATGAATAAAAATAAAAGGAAAACTCTCCTAAAAAATATCATTCTTCACACTGTCAGCAACTGGACAAAGAAACACTGTTACATGTTGCTGGCCATCAAAATGTATTATTATTATATGTAATAGTTTTTTATGTACAAGTTTGGAAAAGGATCCTAATGAGTAGCTAACACAATCAATTAATCGCAGAAAACACAAAATACCACAATGCAACTTTGTTAAACAGAGCAAAAGGGAAAAAAAACTCTACAAGTGACGTGTTTTAGCCAGCTTTTTTAGAGTGATAATAATATCCATCTCCTCCAATAAACCAAACCCATTAGGTGTCAACTCTGCATACAAATGTGTACACATGACTTTATGAGTTTTATCTAAACTGCATTTGTTTTAAAGTGTATGCATATTTACGGTTGGATTTCATAAAAGCCTTCTTAAAAATTTCCTGACTTAAAAGATGATCTAAAATATTTAAAACATCTTCAAAACTCTTGCACTCCAAGACTGTAATTAACACTAATTAAATGGGATTAGGAACAGAAATCAGCTTACAACAACTTACTGTCCGAATGTTGACAAGGTATAAATATCTCTGTACACGGAAAGAGATAAAACTCCACACAGCTGTATGAGATCAGAAAAAGCAGCTGGGTTCTTACCTGTTTCCAGAGGAACTCATCCTCCTGGTTCATCCTCCATGTCGTGAGGAGATGTATGCAAGAAAGCACCCCTCCGCTCAGCACAGCTGCCCGCATGCGCACCGGCAGCAGCGTGTAGATGATGTAGATGAAGAAGACGGACCACCAGATGCCTTCAGAGGCACTCCGGGGGGCCACCATCAGCACCCCGAAGACCTGCACGGCGATCAGCACGCCGATCACCAAGTAGCTGACCATCCACATGTAGTCCTGGTGGAAGCCGTTGCGGTTGCAGACCACCATGAGGGCCAGGAAGAGGGCCATGGCCACAGAGAGCACTGACGCGTAGGTGACGTCAGGCGGTGCATGCACACAGTGAAAGGTGAGCATGACACCACAAACGATGACCAGCACGCCCATCAGCATGGTCAGCGAGCTCTGGTTGAGTCTGAAGAAATAGCGCTGGTACAGACGTTCCAGCTTGCGTGACTGGAATTTCTTGGACTGGAAAACACGAGCCACACGCTGCCAGCAGTCAGCTGCCGTCAGCGAGGCGCCACCGGCGAGGTCATCCACTGAGCCGCTGCTCCCCAGGCCCTCGCCTTTCTGGCCTTTAGCGTCACCATCTTCGAAGCCCAGGTCCACAGATTTGAGCCCCACACTCTCTCCCCCGCCCCCCCGCTTCCCATAGTGGTCCTCCTGCCAACCGCAGCGCATGCCGAAGTTGCCACCTCCTCCTCCACTTCCAGCCCCGGCCCACTGGGGCTGCAAATGGGCCGGCTGCGGAGGGGGCTCCATGGCCTCTATGTCCCGCAGGCAGCTCATGTAGCGCGGGTTGCAGAGCGATGAGCCGCCCTTGCGCTTGGACTTCTTGCCATTGCGCTCGCCCCACGCGGTCTTTCGGTCGTCCACTCTGGCTACTAGGAAGCCGTTGAACCAGGACATTCTGTATGGGGGGGTGAAGACAAGGTAAAGAAAGGTCCCGCCACCAAAAAATACATTTGTCTTAAAGGGGATCTCCACTCAACATTCAAAATTCCTGCATCATTACAGTGTTAATATGTGAATAGTCAATCAAGAGTGTTTTGACATGAAAAGCACCGTTTTAGAGAAACTAGAACTGTACACAGTGGTGGTGATGGAACCCCTGATGTCTGAAAGGGTTCATGCCTCTAAAGTTACTCACACAGACAGTTATTACACAAATGGTAGTCATTTTCTATAATATGTTGCATAAACATGTTGCCTGATGCATGACATACTGTTTTATGATAGTGGTGAGAAAAGGTTTTGGCCTAAAACACATCTTTTTAAAATTAGGTCATGGTGGAGAGATACATGCAGGGCACTGTAAGCCAAAACATTGTTTTCCTGATTTAATACCACTGACCATCACCAGCATCACACATACAACTCAGGAGACACTTAGAGCTTCACCGAAAAAAACTTTACTGGGATAATAAATAAAATGCGTTTTATTTGCGTTGTAGATGTTGTGACCCTGGGTTCCTATCACCACCAGTGCAAAGATATCAGAGTTTTTCTACCATTTCACATCAATCCACTCAGAATGACCTTGTTTACTTTTATTTTTCATGATGACTTTAAAAAGCTGATTTTCCCTTTAGAGCATTAAGAGCAGAGAAAAGAGTCACGGATTCTCCCTTTGTTCCTCTGAGGAGGTCCTTCCCTTCTATGGTAGCCATGTGGCTCCATATTTGGACAGTGACACAAGTTTTGGTATTTTAGCTGTTTACCAAAACATATTCAAGATACGGTTGTATAATCAACATGAGCTTAAAGTGCAGACTCTCTGCTTTAATTTGAGGTATTCACATCCTAATTTAGGGTTAGGGTCTAGGAATTACAAGTCTTCAATACGTAGCTGCCTCTCTTTCAAAGGTCCAAAGGTAATTGGACAATTATCTCAAAAGCTATTTCATGGGCTGCATGGGCTATTCCCTCATTAATCCATCATCAATTAGACAAGTTAAAGGTCTGGAGTTGATTCCAGGTGTGGCATTTGCATTTGGAAGTCGTTGCTGTGACCCCACAACATGCAGTCAAAGGAGATCTTAATGGAAGTGAAGCAGACCATCATTAGGCTGAAAAAAAGAGGAAATCCATCAGAGAGAGAGCAGAAATGTTAGTAGTAGTTAGTAGTAGTGAGTGTGTGTGTACCTGCTCCACCGCTGCTTCTTAAACAAAGCCCCCAACAAAGAGGTTTAAGCTTTTCTAAATGTGTTAATGGTGCTTGTTCTGTGTGTAGCGCAGCTACAAGCTGCTTTGGCTGCTTGTGTTAGCCACCTGTTGCAGGATCTTACTACAAGCACTTAACTTCATATTTGAGAACATGACAGCTGGCAGTCAACGCTAAACGCAGGAATAAACTGATACCTTCACTTCCCCTCCAGCATCAAGGCTTACAGTGTCCCCCCTTAACTGTACATCACAGGAGAGGCGCACCTGAAACAGCACGTGAGAAATTTCTCCACTGTGTCCGTAAACGCGACCGCGCCAACTCGTAGCGTGAGCTTGTGTGACCTTCGTAACACCAACGCCTCAGTTCTCAAACATCAGCTGCAAACTAACTAGATCTCTAACCTCACCGTAAACACCTCAACATTCAGAGACTGGCTGAACACACCGACCAACCTGCGCTCACCACTGCCCCCGAGGCCAGGGTGTTTATGTTGCCTAGGAGACAGCACTGTCAATCATTTGTGCTCTGACACACCTACACTTATGAGCAGGCTTGGAATTTTTGGAGAGTTTATCTACTAAGAAGTCGTATCCATTCATATATATTTCATGAATATATGAATGGTAACAACACTTTTTCCACAGCAGGTCTTTACTGTGAAAACAAAAATATCAGGTTTTAAATCGAGCTGTCAGGAGCTTTAAGGCTTCCACTGAAATATTAAGTGAGTAGTGCCTTAGTTTCAGCCTCATGTTAAGTAAACTGCTTGTTGGACAGACATAAGAATAACTGGTAAATCTACACATACATCATTGGTACCACATCCTGTGTGATGGTGTGGATGTTACAGATGTAGTTACCTGTGTGGGTTCTGGTGTGCACCCCAGCCCTGACCTCTCCTGCTGGGTCACTCATTTATGTCACTGAGTGAGCTGAAATGGACGGTTAAGACGAGTCTGTGTGAGGGACCTCAGAAAGGGCACTTGTCGTTACTGCTGACCAGACCGCTGAATTGATGGTTCTGGGTTGGATGGACTGTCATTTAGTTCACATGGATCTTTGTGTCATCTTGATCTGTAAACAATAAACAACATTTAAAACAATGTGAGCAACCAGCATCCAGTTTCATTCAGTGAACGTGGACGTCTGTACACCAGGCTGTAATACCAGAAACCGCAGCTTGACAAGCTGTTTTACACATTTATATATAGTTCTCTGGTTCCAACAAAGCTCTTGTGAGACATTTCATGAGGTTTTTGAAGCCACAGGGGCCTTTAATTTGAACAGAAGCAGCCGAGCGCACCACTCATGAGCCTCTGAGCTGTTATTTAACTGGAATTCTGTGAAGGTGCTTTGTCACAACATCAGTTGTAAAAAAGCTCTACAAATAAATTTGATTTGATTATTTATAACGACTCTTTCAATGTCATTAACATTTTCATATGCTGATTATGAAGACTGAAAAAAAGAAAATGACCCCAGTAAATGTCCTTCAACAGGAAAAGACGGTCTTTAATACAATTAAATATATGAGGCAGTTCTTAACTCAACAGAGATTTCCTCATCAGTCAGTCTAATCAGCTCTCAATACATCGATCTTACAGAATACAAGTTAAAACAAAAAACAAGTAAAACCGGTTTCAGAGCCGCCATCGCCTCCTGTCCTGGTTTCAAGTCAATCTGATTCCTGAAGATGTTCTTCTACCATGGCTGTGGGTCACTAGGTTGGCAGGATGGGACAAATTGCCAAATGTTTGAATGCAGAACAACAGAACAACTACAGTCACGCTAGAACAGAGTTCAGGACTCCACACCAAGCAAAGGCAAGAGCTGCTGCCAAAAGACTCAGAGGGAAAGATGTAAATAAATGCAACGCGGTTTGCATGTTGGGCTATTACAATGCTTAATATCTATAAATACCTAAGTGGAAATACCACTCATTTTGCATTTTGTGACGTGACCATGTTTAACGTCCACGTCTAAATCTCTACGACTCATACAGCCATAATGTGGAGCACCTGACGGTCAAGCTAACCCAAACTCTGGTTTCCATCTTTGCCTGACTATAATGTACAAGACAGACATTTCTCAACCTTAAAGACCCGACCTGTTCGCTGAAATCAGGTCCCAAGCTGCTCTGTCTGCCCAGTGTCTGTATCGATAATCGCCTCCTTCATTTCTACACCTATTAAACGTGTTGAGTGTGTACAGGCGAATAATAATTACAGATAAATGACAGGTGATCATAACAAGCCTCTCCTAACGCCAGGCCTCCGTCCTCAAGAGACTGTTTGTACAGACTTCAATCAGCAGTCTTATCAACCTGTTTAATGTTAAATACAGTGTCCACGCCACCCTGAAGTCATGCTGAGTGACTGTCCCAGGGCGAGTCTCCCGTAATTCCTGCCCCGACGATCACCTGGCTGAGGGGGACATTCGGAAATAAAACTAGCTCTGAGTGTCTTATCAGCATTTCACTCCTGAGCTTCACACTT